>NC_056733.1:1091003389-1091173389 GCF_019279795.1 Protopterus annectens | reverse complement strand
GGATGTATGTAGGGCTGACTGATCCCTGGGGTGAGGATGTATGTTACCATACTGAACTGATAAGACCCCTCCCACCATTCAGGCGATGCATTCTACTATCCATGTTGATGTCCCCGACCTTAGGCCGTACTGACTACCTGTACATGTGTATTCTCTGTGGCACGTCATGTAGGTGCACAGTACTGTAATGATGATTTGCACATAGGCAGGGGTCCTCATCCCACCAGTAGCAACTGTGTGCAAGTGTGTGTTACTGTGTCGGTGAAGCCATGTGTGTGTGTGTGTGTGTGTGTGTGTGTGTGTGTGTGTGTGTGTGTGTGTGTGTGTGTGTGTGTGTGTTACAGTGTCACTGAATACATGTGTGTCAATACCTGAGTGTGTGGGTGCAGTTGTGTGTTGGCATCCTGTCATGGGAGCATGTATTACTGATTCCCATTGAGGCATCACACTTCCCACTGGTCTCTACCCTTATAATCAGCTAGACCACTCTCTTACCTCACCACTCCATGTAACTAAACCTGTGATGTCACCCTTTATGGATGTCATGTCTGTGGCCGCAGTAGCTTAATACACAGCTATCATACTCTTGGAATGGTAGATGTGTTTGTAATGTGGGACATTCTCACTGGTATGTGGCAGCTACACAGTGCATGCTGGTATATTCATACATACCTGTGAGTAGTCCACATTGACATATGGGACACTTAACTGCAAACACTGACATCCACTGGCACGTGCAATTAGACCTGAAGAAGGACAGCAGAACATCATGACCAATATGCATTTACTGTTGTTACACAAGACACATACTGTTAACAGTATTGTACACCTGTACACATGGTATATCTGCTGCCTGTCAACAGTCCTCAACATTTGTAAACTACACATATCATCCTAGTCTGTTCACCCTGTGCATCAGACCATATGAGCATGCCCCTGCACTGATGGTGTGGATGTCAGGGATGTGGCACAGGCATCATCATATGCACAGGATGTTAATGTTTGTTGGAGGCCTAGGCTGCACTGTTGTTACACAAGACACATACTGTTAACAGTATTGTACACCTGTACTACATGGTATATCTGCTGCCTGTCAACAGTCCTCAAGATTTGTAAACTACACATATCATCCTTCTCTGTTGACCCTGTGCATCAGACCATATGAACATGTCCCTGCACCGATGGTGTGGATGTCAGGGATGTGGCACAGGCATCATCATATGCACAGGGTGTTAATGTTTGCCAGAGGCCTAGGCTGCACGATTGGATGACGTCATGTGTGTGGGTTTGGGCCTTTGATCTAATTGGGCATGTGTGGATGTTATGCATGTGTGTGTTGCGGTGCTCTACATATGTGTCCAGTGTGTGCGTGTATGTATGCATACAGTTCTTCCATGTGTCTGGCCTACACAGGGGTATTATTGACAGCTGCAGACTGTACAGGTGAGGTTTTACAGTTCATGGTGTCTGACCACGGACATGTGACCTCTGCCTGCCAGGGGTTGCATGGGCACTACCAGACAGAGGTGCAGATTGGGTACTGTCTGATGTCACTTGTCCACTGGAACCGTGTTCCTGTTGGAACCATCCCAGGCCATGTGCATGTGGCCTGCTGTGTCCTGGTGTGGACAGCACAGCACCAGATGCACTGCTGCTGCTACCGCCACTATGGGAGCGGGCATGTGAGGTAGCTCGTACACATAGACCTGACACAGGTGATTTAGCAGGCCTAAATCCATGTGCCCGATGCCTCACTCCTACCAGATGTTCCAACACAGACAGCTCACACTCGCTGATTGTCATGCCATGGTCAAGGACTCCAACCATGTCACCCAACCGTCTATCCAAAGCATCAGCAATCTGCTGTTGAGCATTTACCATTGCCTGGATGCTGTTGTTTAAAGAACGGACAGCAGCCCTCTGTAGCCTCTGATCTCATCTGTTGCACCATTCAGCATGTGCCTGTGCCTCCATTACAGCCTGAAACATGTGTCTGGTGACACCAGCTGCTGCGCTCTGTCATGCAGGAGCATGTTGGCCAGAGGTCCTCCTATGAGCTGCACTGGCCACGTGCCTGTGTGGGGCAACACCAGTAGTTTGGCTGACACCATGGTGTGCAGGCATGCATTCCATAGCCCCCACACTTTCCTGTTCCAAGCTACCACATGCCAACTGTCCTTCCTCTATGGCCACTGGTGATGGGGTATGTGCAGGTATGGGATCTGTGTGCGGGAATGAGGTGGATATAGATGGAATGGCAACCAATGGCACAGTTTCAGCCCCTGACAACTCTGCCTGTGTCCCAATCATACGTTCATCATCACTGCTAGAGTCTGTGAGGACACTAACATCTGATGTACCGCAGGAGGGCAATGCACCTACATCACCTGTGAGGGCAGACAAGAACTGTATATTACAATCTATACAATAGACACACACACACACACACACACACACACACACACACACACACACACACACACACACACACACACAATATGACAGAAGGCATGCAACATGCATGTGATATGGCAGACGGCATGCAGAGCAGACAATAATAGTGGTAGTTATCAGACATCCCTAGGTTGCACACAACAGCATGCATGTGTCATAGCAGATGGCATGCAAATTACACAATCATAGTAGTGGTTAGCATACATCCCTGTGTTACACCATGTGGACCAGCACAGGTTAACAGTACACCTGCCTGATGTGTGGCATATGACCTTGATAATCACATGTAGTATGACATGTGATCAGCTGACATGTGCAATGACATGCATACATGTTTAACACAGTGGTGTCCTGTCAAATATACAGTGGGGCAATGGTGTACCATTTCAGTATTGTCTGTCCGCCCTACAGATATACTGCAAATTTAGCTAATGTGCATGGCCATTGCAGGGAATCATGAGGCATCTCTAGTGCTATACAGTGTGAGTTACAGACAGGGTTCATAGCCATGACTGTGTTCAGATACAATACATATATACTGTGGAATGTGACCCACGTCACTGAGGTGTATACACACTAAACCATGATGTGGATGTTGTGACACAGGTCACTGATGGGTATATGGATGACACCCCTGCACATTTGCAACCATATTGCTGCAGCCTGGCAACTATGGCCAGACATGGCGAACACGTCGGTACACCATGTCCTACATGACATCTGTGTACCACACACACACACACACACACACACACACACACACACACACACACACACACACACACACAAGAAGCTAGTATGGCATTTATGTCCAACACCAGCAACAGGAATGTACTGTATCTGTGGCCTGATGTGGATACTGTACAGGTGACTGCTGTCATGTTGCAACACCCTCAAGATGTTCAACACATCTTATGTGGTGGATTGATGTTACACCTACACAAGATGTGCACAGGCCTGTAGGATGTCTAGTGTTCCACATCTACATTATGACCATTATACAAAGGCCATGGTTGAACCATGTGTAGCCATTGTACGACAGGGTGTATACACAAGCACAACATGTCTACTGTGTGTGTTGCTCCATGTCTCTGGCCATTCTCCATGGCCATGTGTGTACATATGTTGGACAAATAATTGTGATGGGCATCTATTTCACATGTCTGTGTTTTCCCATATGACATATATGCTCCACTGATAACAGGGTTATGCAGATAAAGGGTGGTATGTGGGATATGTTTTCAGGTTAGGTAGGCAGTGTAGCAGCCAGGCCAATAGATGTCCTGGACATGTCAAGTTAGCACATCACATTGTGTGACATTCATAGCAGGGCTATGATCCACACCGGTGAAACCTGTGTCCTGGCCATACTCCAGCCCACTGTGTAGTACTGTTTGTATTCACCATATGTGTAGATCAGATCTGGTGTACGTCCCTAAAGTGAACAGCACCTCCACCATTGTATGCACAGCTGTCAACACATCTGGCAATAAAGTTTGTGAGGATTCATGTCGGTGAGATGATTCACATAGTTTGCAAGTGCTGCACATGGGTAGTCATTGTGATGCATTGCAGGTCCGACCTGTATATTGTGACAGGACCATACATTATGTGTACATGTTGTGAATGGCCACATGGCAGATAGATTTGTGCATTACGGCTCCTGATAAATAATAACACTCTCACCTGCAACGGGCTGCTGTTGCAGTGGAACAACAGAGGTACCTAAATAGGAGTAATACAGCAGTATGAGCATAATCCTTCCCTGTATAAAGACTACAGGAAGCAATGTGCATAAAACATACACCAGTACTTTAGACTATACTATGGTGTATGCACATGTGTGCATACGCAGAGTAGTATACTATAGTATGTGGCATGTGTGTATACATGTCTTGCATATGATGCTACATTACATATTGTACAGCGACACATACAGTTATATGGAATATAATTGTTATAGGTGCAGTACTGACTTACCAGGCAACTCCAGGCTCAGTGGTTGAGAGACACCCACCTCCACAATATCGGCTAAGTCTTGTGGATGTGGTTCAGCAGGTGTCCCCAGGTTGGCCAGTAGCTCCTTGGTACATGTGAGTGGGGGCTGGGTTGGTGGTCCACCACCTGTTGCACCTTGTTCCCTGGCAATTGCATTCGCACGCTCTTTCGCCTGTCTAATGAGGTCTGTACAGTGTCTGCGCACCTGCTGGTATGTGCGGTTGTGGCCACCCACATCATTAACCCTCCTGTGAAGTTCCATCCACAGGGCATCCCGCTGCTGTGCATCCTGTGGCACATGGCTGAACAGGATATCGTGATTGTCGAGTAGGTATGGGATGAGGGCCTCATCCTCCAAGCGTGCAAAAGGGGGAAGCCTTGCACACAGCATACCTGAAAGACATAATGATGGAGACAGGTCACAGTAACTCAGAGACATACAGAGCTACAGCTGAACATACATGTGTATAGCATTAATTCAGTCTAAATAGTTGTATTTTAAAACCTTCACGACAGCGTGGCTAGGATGCTGAACTGATAGCTGCACTTCATTTCAGCTCTCTTACCTCAATACAATTCCTGACAGGAATTTTACAAAATAATATTTAATTTGAAGAAATTTTTATTACTAACTTATTTCTAATAACTCTGAGCATCTATAAGAAAAATTTTATTGTCAGAACTTGAATAATTCCTGTCAAATTAATTACTGGAAAATCAGCACCAATATCAGCTTTACAGCATGAGTCATCTAAGGAATACAGCACAAGACTCTTCTCTCAAAAAAGAACTGCAGTCTCTCATTACAAATGTACAGGAACTTACAATAAAAATCAACAAGATGGACAATAAAATAGATACTTTTAAAGAAAAGTGCTCACAACAACTGGAACAGCTTCAAGAAATGTTTACACAGCAGAAAGGACAGATATCACTTATTGAACAGTCATTAAGTGACAATGACACTAGAGTTCAAGTAGAAGAACAACAAACTGAATTCTTACTTCAACAGAATACATATTTACTAGAAAAACTTGATGATATGGAAAACCGAACAAGAAGAAATAATATTAGAATATATGGTCTACCAGAAAAATCTGAAGGGGACAATATGATAAACTTTCTTACCACCTGGATACCAGATGCAACAAAAATACCTGAAGCTCTTTCATATGGTATAGAACGGGCACATAGATCACTAGCAGCTTCTGGAAATGCTTCTTCTGGTAAGAACAAGCCGAGATCTATAATTATGAGACTTTTTCTACACAAGATAAAGATCTTATATTAAGAAATGCTTGGGCAAATTCTCCCATCAAATACAATGATTCATTAATAAGATTTGACAATGATTATTCTACAAAGGTCGTTTCAAAAGAAAAGATTTTCTACCAATATATAAAACCTTGAAGAAAAAGCAACTGAAAGTCCATCTTTTATTTCCAGCAAGACTGAAAGTTTTTCTACCAAATGGAATAAAAATCTTTGAAACAGTAGATTCAGCAATAAAATACCTTACCAACAACAACATCCTAACACATGAAGAATCTATGGACTGGACAATAAGTACAATCAAGAGAAATGCTGAAGTAAATAATTGGAAAACTGTTGAGCAAAAGAAAAAAAAACAAAAGGACAAATAATCTTACATATGTTATATTCTGTAAAAATCTAAATAATAATACTAACAACAAAAGAAAAGTTCTTACTGTCTTCAAGTTACACCAAAACAGGTACTGTTTTCAATTATACTTTAAATGTCAAAATTAGTATAAATGTAAATACATTTATCTTAAATCACATCAGTATACTAAGCATAATTTAAACATTACTCTATTTTTCATTATTATCCATCTATTATTTACATATTCTTAATCAGAGTAATCAATGCATAATAATGTTCCCAAATAGTTTATTTATTTATTTATTTATTTATTTTCTCTCTCTGTGTCTTGTTGTTTTTATTTTTCTCTTCTTTTTATTAAATCTTCATTAACTTATAATACTTTCATCAGTATATGGTTATATTACTTAATAGGTATAGTAATGGCTGTTATATAACTTATTATTAGTTACATCCCTGATAGTATTACTTTTTATAAGTTAAAAGTGTCCCTGTTTGGATAAACGCTAATGCTGGGCAGAAATGTGTTGCTTTTGAAATGAAGTATTTCAGTTAGGATGTATCATAAGACTACTTTAAATAATCTTAAAAGAAGTTCTGCCTTTGACCCATATGCACATACTGATATAGTCCAGTGAAAAAATATGTTTTAAGTGATATTTTGAGGCTATAAGTCATGTGTGTTGTGGCTCCAGACATCCGGAGTTGAAAGATGCTTGTGACTAGCTTAGATATCCTGTTGTCTTTTCTTTTGTAGAGAAATAAGGCATAGCATGTTTAAAATGCAAAGTTTGACAGTTGTGAACACTACTCCACAAACTAGAGTGCTCACGTGCCACTACATGAGTTTGTCACCAAATAAGAGGAGGAAAAGAAAAAGAAAAAACACATACCTTTTCCCGCTTGGTTCTCTAGACAATTTAACAGCCACAAACATCACTAGAAACTTGAGTTACTTCTTGCTTGTTGCATTTACTTGTGTCGCCATCCCTGACTCTTTCTAATTGACGTCTAGTCAGAAAATAAGCTAGGTTCACATTTAAAGATACAGAAACCTAAATTCCTTCTAAGGAAACAAATAATATAAAGGTTCATATAAATATACATAGATATTTATTTTGAAGCACTTTCAGTTTATGGCTACTGATGTCTTCTAGCACCTTGATAGATAAGGACATATATCTGCTTGTCTTTCTATCAGTTTAGATTTCCAGACATTTTAGCTATCCCTTACTATGTTTTATACAGCAGAGTTTAAAAAGCAGAAATTAATCATCAGCAAATAAAATCACTGCTGTTTTACAAATTCTCTAAAGAAACTAGTAAATGTCAAGCAACTGACAGGTTTGTTTTGGGGAGGGTTGCCATTTCCCACGCTGGTGCTCCTGCAGAATACTACTGATGTCCTGCTGCCAAGGTATGCCCTTGGGTGGGCAGGTGGGATGCAACAAGAAGGTTGAATGTGCATTTGGCAAATCAAACATTTAGATGGCGGTATGGTATACTAGATGGAGAAAGTGGAAGCAATGATTGTATAGGCAACTATAATGAGTAACATAACAACAGTGGATTTGACCCGGTGTGTCAATTATACAATGTTTATATCCCATGTGGCTTTGGGCTTTGTCAAAGCATCTGTGTTCTACACACATATTGTGTTGGATCTGATTTGAGTGGAAGGGGGAGAGGCTTAGCCCACACCCTAATTTGTTACTGGGTTGCCATGCATAATGGGCATGCATTGTGGCAGGTACTCAATGGGCTATCCATCCTTAGATGGCTCATGCTGTTCCGTTTGCTCATCTGAATGGTGACTGCGGCTGTGCTCTTCTTGTTATGTTGCCTGGCTGTGGCTTCACCCTTCTTATAATATTGCCTGGCTTTTACATTATCAAGAATGACACAATACTAGTGTAAGCGGGTATATCATGTTACTGTTAGTGTGGACAAGGATGCTTGACAATGCAACTATGATTCTTGGACCTTTCTGCAGACGGGTGTGTTGTCTGGCAGTTGAGAGCCTGGTTGTTCCTGATCAGCGGACCTGTATTTTTGTGTTTCAATGTGACTGCATGAAAGGATGCCAGTACTGGTCTGCAAGTTTGGTGGGCAGTAGATTCGTTGGGGATTGATTTGAGGAGACACTTGTATTATGGCTGGGGCACTTGACATTTGATAAATGTATCCTCTCAATGATGCGTTCTGTCTGGTCATTGGCTGTAAAACAACTTTTCTGAGAAATATTGTTGTGGTGCCAGTTAATGATTTGGATTAAATGTTTCTATATACAGTCGTGAAGCAATTGCCAGGATAAAATGGTACTCTTGCAGTGCATGGATCATCGTGGCTGTCCTCCGATGTTGGAGGAAAAACAAGCTTCTTGGACACCTTTTTGACGTGGTAAAGGTGTTACCCCATGGCTTGAATACGTTTTGTCTCTTTGCTGCAAAATGGGTTGGGAATTTTGGCCTGTAATATTTTCGTACATGGTGGTTTGAATCTTGGCAGCTTCCATTGTTTTGATGTGTTCTCCAGTATACTTTTGTTCAGTCATAGGATTGAATTACTGGTGTTGAGTAGGTCAGGATTGTATCTCCAGCACTTGTTGTCAGCAGATAGACGCACTGGTTGGGTGTCAGTCTAAGCTGTGGGAGTTGATGTGTGATATACATAGATGTTTGCTTTGAGGGTGTGGTCAAGTGCGCTGCAGTTTTACCTCTGTACTGTGTCAGTTTTCATTGTGCAGGGTCCCTCTGAGGGTTGATGGAAGTGTTGGCAACAAGACACTCAATCAGGTAACAACATTATGAGTGGTCTCTTGGATAAGGGAGCTGTCTAAATTGTGATTTTGTTGTTTCCAGCCATGGGAATTGTCATTGAAAAGCTGAAAAATGCAATCAGAGGAACATATTTAATGTCTACTAAAGAAATATTAATATACTTATACATTGTATCGCATTTCAGTTTATGTTAAACATGAAATATGATGTGGTTTCAGAACTATTCATGTTTTTATTCCAATATGACTTTGCAAATATTAATTTAAACACTGGTTTCGGACTTGAGTAATTTAAAACAATTGCACAACAATGGTACTGTATTATACAGTAATATCAGTAAATAGTTTTCAACAGATGTATGAAATATACAGTTATAGATTATTTTGAAATGATACTACCTTAATCTAAATATTTGTACCTTTTTGAAACCTGCTTAGAAGTAAGTATTATTGAATTACAATAAGATGAGTAAAGAATATATGTATATATTTTAGCTGATTAGATTATCTTAATATATTATTCAATTATCTTTATTTAAAACTAAGAGGATAAGAGAAACTGATCCAAATATTATTTGTGAGGGTAGAAAGTTTGTTTGGTTAGATTCACTAACCAAACGAAGAGGTATATTACCTCATAGCAATAGGGAATGGTTTTTAAGGTTAAGAATTATAAGTTTGGAAGTTCTTTGTTTTTTTTTTTATTCTATCACTTTGGTGTCACTCAACATGCAAAAATCATACAAGAAAAACTTTTTGAATACTGTATCCAAGATGGAACTAAGAATAAACAATATTTACATAAACTCACATATAAAACAAACTCAAAACTAGGAAATGAAATGTTTATCCATAAATGTTAATGGTCTAAATAATAGTAATAAAAGGAGAAGCCTATTCAAGTACATAAACTTACATAAACCACAAATAGTCTTTTACAAGAGACACACTTATTAGATAGAGATATAAACAACTTAAATATTAATAATTACACAGTACTAATAAACTCTCAATACAAAACAAAAAGAGGAGTAGCTATACTACTGCAACTCAACTATAACACCTAAAATAATTACTACTCATCAAGATACATCAGGTATGTTTTGTCTAGTTTCAATAGAGTTAAATAAGAGAATCTATACGTTAGTAAATCTATATTGGATCCCAGGACTAGGATTAAAAACAGTTAAACAGCATTTTGAAGAGATAATTCATTTAACTAAGGGTAGCCTGATATTGGCAGGAGACTTCAACTGTATAATGAATGAAAAAGATACAGATTCTAAATCCAAAGAAGAAAACAACCCATCTCTAAAGCACTATCAAAATTTATAGATACATTGTATTTAAAAGATATAAATGAATTTGCAGAACCAGACTCACTAATCTTCACATGTTATTCTCATAGATATAAAACTAACTCTAGAATTGATAGAATATATGTTGCCAATGACCTAATAACAAAATTGACAAAGTCAAAATCATAAATTGTCCTTTATCTGATCATAATGCCATAGTCTTTGAGATAGAGCTTACACCATTTTATTCAAATCCCATTACTAGGATACCTTCCTATATCACAAAATTGAGAGATTTCAAAGAATTTTATGAAAAAACAATCAAAAACTTTCTAGAAATAAATTACACAGAAGATATTTCAGAAATATATGTCTGGGATTCATTAAAAGCAGTTACATATGGGAAGATATTATCCTGGTACATAAATAAAAGGAAGTTATGGAATAAAGATATGCTAGACTTACAAAACAAAGCAGATAAATTGAAACTGGAAATACAAAAGGGTAATGCTACTCAAGTTCAAGAACTTACACAAATCAATAAGAAATATACAGAATTGCTACACCATAAGATTATGATTAACTTAGAAAAGATAAAAATAAACTCATACTCTACTAATTCAGCACACCTGAGATACTTAACTAATAGAACAAAAAAAATAATTAAATTTAAACAAATAAAAGAAATATTGATTCCCAATACTAACAAAAGAGTTACGGAACTAAATGATATTTTAGAAGCATTCAGACTCCAATTTAACATTGATAATTCCATAAATACTCAAGATACACCTACTAAGGATATAAAAAAAATACCTAGAAAACAATATTCATATTAAATTAACACAAGAACAAATAGACATTACAAACAAACCAATCAATATGACAGAATTAAAATCACAAATTAAAACGCTCAAGACAAATAAAGCACCTGGCCCAGACAATATGCTACCAGAAATGTATAAATTAATACCCAATCAAGCCATATCTCTATTATTAAAAGTATATGATATAGCCAATAAAGATTTGAATATACCACCCTCTTGGAAATATTCATTGATATCCCCAATTATCAAACCAGATAAAGATGAAAAACAGTGTTCCTCTTATAGGCCAATATCATTACTCAATATAGACTACAAGATGTTTATGGCTATATACGAGGATAGGATCAAACACTTTCTTCCTTTCTTAATTCACAAAGATCAAACAGGTTTTATTAAAGGAAGAAATACTTCAGACAATATTAAAAGAATACTAACATTAATAGATTATAGCAAACATAAAGTCCTAAATTTAAATGTAATCTCATTAGATATTAATAAAGCTTTTGATTCAGTTAACTGGAACTTTCTTTCACTAGTTTTAAAAGAATATAACTTTCCTTCTAATTTTAATAATCTTATCCAAATACTATATGAAAAATCTACTGCATATGTTAAACTGGGATCATATAGATCAGGCCCTATAACAATAAAAAGGGAACTAAACAAGGTTGCCCTTTATCACCATTGTTATTTGCATTACTCATAGAACCCTTTGCAAATCAAATCAGATCAAACAATAACATAAAGGGCATTTGTATTAATAAAATGTTAAACCTTAAAATCCAACTCTTTGCTGATGACATACTATTAACTCTTTCAGATGCAAATGAGTCTTTGAATGCTCTATTTAACTCCATGAATAAATTTCAAAATATTTCAGGCTTAAAATTTAATGAAAACAAAACTAAAATTATGCCCTGTAATTGTAAAAAAAAAAATAATATAAACAAAAGATTTTCCAAATATATAGTAACAGAAAGTAAATTAGTATATCTGGGAATAAATCTACTCAATGAATTTACAGATTCTCTAATATTTAACTATAATAAAATACTAGACAAAATAGAACAAACAATTGGTTACTGGAATAAATATATCTTTTCAACAGCAGACAGATTATATCTTATTAAAATAAACATATTTCCCAAAATATTATACTTAATACAAAATTTTTCATTGCCACCTCCCAAATATATTATTCAAAGATACAATAAACTAATTTTAAATTTTCTATGGTTTCCAAATAAACCCAGTATAGCCTTAAATAAACATTTGCCAGATTGGGAAGATGGTGGAATTAATTTACCGGATATTGATTTATATATTACCTCATCTGTTATTAAAAACATAGCACTATGGTTAAATAATTCATACACACCTATATGGAAACAAGCCCATGAGCAGATTTACATAGAAATCAATTATAATCACATACAAGACAACTTAACAGTAATACCATCACCCCTCATATGGATGTTAAAAGATTATTTTTAGGAAAGAAATAATATTAATAAATTGCCATCAAACTATGTAAGCTCTACACTTTCAGTGTTCAGAACATATATAAACAAAATACCAAATATTAATTCTTGGATTTTTCTTATTTTCCCTATAGCTTTTACACCAAATATTTTAGATACATTCCAAATATCTAAAATAAATATACTTAAAGAAGAAACATTACTCTTTTGGCATCAACTTATAGAGAAAGGAAAAATTCTAACAAAGGAACAGATAATTTATAATTATAATATAAATAAAGACAATTGGCTGTTTTTACAAAATCTAAGGCATTTTCTTATAAATAAAATAGAACAAATGCAACCTTCAGTTAGACATGAAGCTCCAAAACTCATTGAATACCTTATTCTTATCACAAAACAGCCTTATCAGGGTACAGGTTATTTGTCTAATATCTATAAAATTGTTAAAAAACGAAAAAACTACCATGAAAAATCATACTGGGATTATTATACTTTAATAAAGAACCATCCTCAAGTTGAAGAAGAAAGAACTAATATTCTAAAATCTTCCAAATTTTCTACATTATCAAAATACTGGCAATTATTCACTTGGAGATATCTACATAGAAGTTTCTATACACCACATAGGTTAGCCAAAATGTATTCTATTGAAGATCAATGTTGGAGATGCCATACCAAGATAAAAGCAGATTGGCAGCATGTTTTTATGAATGTATATGTCTCAATATGTACTGGAAATCCATTAATTATTTTTTCAGACTGTTTATAATGATAATTTTCAATTAACAAAGTCTTTAATTTTATTCAACTCTCCTATTCCAAACTGTGTACCAAAAAAGACACTAAAATTCTATGGTCACTATTGGCTATTTCACGTAAAATCATAACTATACACTGGAAAAATGAGTCTTCGCCTACGTTCAAGGAATTTGAGACTTTAACAACAACAGTTGCTCACATGGAAATATTAACAGTGAAGAACAGAACTAAAAGATCTACTTCTTACTATTACTCTTGGATGAAAGTACTGGAAATACTTGAAAATATCGAAGAAGATATATCATCTTATGTTTCTAACTTTATATAATATAGAATTTCAATGTTATTTGCATAGACACCAATGTAAATAGTTATATAATGGTTTGAAGTTAGTAATGTTTTAGAATTGTAAATATGTTATTTATCTTTATTTCATGTAATGTTTAAGACATCTTATTTGAAATAATAAAAAAAAAAAATATTTAGTGAAAACCTTCACGACACTGATGTGTTTGTGTCACACACATGTGACACTCAATGTTGAGTGGACATTATCACCATATATGTGTGTGTGTCATCTGATTACATTGCTCATACTCCATGTGGTTGCTGTCTTGATGTGGGAATGTCTGTTTGCCTGTACTGGTGTTCCTACCTTTCAGCACATTGCTGGATGTGTCCACATTAATGCAGTCAACCTTGATGCAGTGTATATGCCACATATAAGGACTTACACTGCCTTAACAGACATGACCTGTGACCCTGCAGACATGCTCACATAAGGTTTTACATGTATGTGTTCTGCCATATACATCTACACGGCACTGGACAGCGATTCAACATCCTGCCATGTATCACCTGTGTTGCACATGTGATGCACATGGAACACTGGCTAGCCAGATGGTATTTTCAGGGATGAATATCAACTATAGCATGTACAGTCAAAGTCAACTAGTGGGCTATATGCCATGGGCCATGTATGAATCTAGGATGAAAGGTTACCTGACAGTAGCTGACAGGTGGGTCTGTGGGGCCAGGTGGAGCAGTGCCACATTACTGATCCACAGGGTTAATGATGCATATACCATGCGTTACCATGTGGTCATCACACCATGTCTCAGAGGGGAGCAATGTGCAGCTTTGATGGACAGGAATGCATAGTATGGCAGGACTATGTCAAATGTATGAGACAAGGATCTGTCCAGCATGTGGTAGGTGGATGTCTATGAAGTATGTGTTCGAGATCAAGATGAATATGTGTAGCATGTCCAACATCACTGGGTTGGACATGGATTTATTCAGGGTATGCATCATGCTACATAGTGGAGATGGGGAATGGGAAGGCTGGTGTAGGCCATCTGCACATGGCCAATACCCCTTAAAGGAAATATGTGATCTGATATGGGTCACTTGAGTGTTCTGTATGGCTGGACAATGATCTCTATATTCATGAATGGCACCCTATCATTATTAGGGTTGCCACATATGAGTCCCTGACAGGTGTGGTGATGTAGCTATCACAGGAAAGACAACTGCCCAGCTGCATCCCTCACACACACGTGTTCATTATGTTGACCACTGCATAGGTGGTAGTTCATGGGTACAGGGTTATTAACATAGGGGTGACAATGCGAGTCAGCTATTGCTCCTAGGTCATAGTGATTTGCGTACTTTAATAGGCAGATGCCTGCTGTTTGTCTGTGAGGTATGGACTACAATGAGGGGGAATAAAATTCATTAACCCTGACATACTGTAGCTGCCACTGGTGTGATGATCACGTATTATTCAGACACCTTCTGTAGTGTTGATTCTGCTAGCAGTCCTGTTTCAAAACACTCCTGTGACATAGGAATGTACATCTAGTATACCGAGTGTAGGTGGTACACAGTATGGGTGATGATGTCCTATGACTTGGCAAGGTTATGATATGCAGTGTGACATCAATCATACTGTCATCTACATCTGTACTGCTGACATCACTTAAGTGATCAAGGTTCATGGCCTTCCAGACCAGACTCAGCAGGGTAGTAGTGCAGTACTTCCCATTATCAGTGGTGTCTCCCCTTTTGTGGGTTGTGATACCTGTTGGTGTGCACCATTCAGTGTGTGTACACAACCTGACTTGGAGCTATGTTTTACATGATGTGTACGTGGAGAGCATCTTGTTTTGCCATATGTGTATGATACAACCTATGATGTGGGCAGGTCCCATGCAGACTGAGTGCAGCTTGTACCTGCATAGTTATGGGTACAGGGGCCCTGTGGTGTACATGGATATATGCTTGTGCAACTGTTGGGGGAGGGGGGCATGTGTTTATATTATCCAAGACCATATCTGGATTGCTTATTCATGCTACGCACTTGTTCAGGACTTGTAAACACTACATAAGCTAATAATTACTATAGCACTCAATCTTCCACATTACCTACAGGTAAAGGTGAACAGGTTTTGTACATACTTTTCTCACTTGCATAGAGTAATGTAGCTCTTGTACTCACTTTTCTCACTTATCTAGGTGAATGTAGTTTTATATTCAGGCATGTCCAAGAGTCAACTGCCATTGTCCTCACCTGTCTATCTGATGAAGCTGGACATCTTGAGGCAATGTACACATTGCCTGATGTACACAGACAAGCCTCTCCACCTACCACCCAACACTACAACCTGTGAGAGGTGCACTCATCTAGCCAAACTGGAGGTAAAGGTCTCTCCAACCAAGCGTGACCCTGACTGTCATGTGGAGAAGGTACACAGTCACATAAGTTTCGCTGAATCTACCCTACCATTAACTGGGAAAACTACTCATGTACCAACACATTAGCTCAATGGTTTCTGGAATTCATAAACACCAATGCCCTGACTCAACATATCCACATACCCACCAGGGGCAACAATATCCTAGACCTAGTCATTACCAACATGAGTGACTGGTGCTCCACACGTAAAGCCAACTCCTCGTTGGTCCAATCAGACCATGTGCTGAACACCGTTGATATCCACATCCCGCACCTACCCCCCCATTAAGGGAACCACAGTATAATATGTTTGCAAGGCCAACTACATGCTTCTTAAGACAGGCGTGGTGGACGTCATGACACCCATGCAGATGGACAGTACTGTTACAACTGCTGAATTCTAGACAAATGCACTCTATAAGCACTTACAGGAGTGCATGGCTTGTGCTATCCCAAACAGAAACAGGACGCTATACTCCTAATTAACTAAACCAATCTGGTGGTCCCCTGCCATAAACATATTGTACTACAGGAGGAAGACACTGTTGCAAATGAGAGTATAATACCATGCGTGGAGGAGATCCCTGGCCAGCCTCAGTAAGAAGGTGAGATCCCTTATAAGATCCTCCAAAGCTAGCTATGAAAACTTTAACGCAACTAATACCAACAACAACCACAAAGCATTCTATAGCTATGTCACATATCTCGATATCAACAACCAGATCTGCTCAGAGTTACAGCACAAAGGCACGAACACTACAGAAACAATTGATATTGGCAACATCCTGGCAGATCCCTCTCAAAGCTGCACACTCTAAAGGCAATATCACAGCATCCATGGGACCGGACAACATCCCAGGCTGCGTTTGACACAAACTTCAGATCGTACTGTCTCCCCACCTATGCACCATGTTCAATAATAGCCTCACATCGGGCATAGTGCCCCCTGAATGGCGCACAGCAACAGTTATCCCACTCCACAAAGGTGGCGCCACAATGGACCATGGGACCTATTTCCCTATAGGCCTGACTAGCTTGGTCTGCAAGGCTATGGTGCACATCATGGATCACTGTCACAGAGACATTGGGTACCTCCCAACCTTTGACCCCTCCCTGTTTGGCATTGTTAAGGCCAGACTATGCCTCCTAAACCTGGTGGACTTCTTAGAGACAGTTACCAAGGCATTAGATGAGGGTAAGGAGGTCCACACAGCCTACCTAGATCTCTCATAGGCTTTCAACACCTTTACTCCTTCTGGTATTATCAACATACCCATCTGCCTGAACATTAACCCCTACGTCATGTGATGGTTTGCAAAGTGGCTCATGGACAGAACCCACACAGTGGGAGTTGCATACCCTAGGTCCGACTGTATACCAGTTACAACTGGTGTCTCCCAGGGCTCAGTCCTAGGACCCCTCATGTTCGGTATATACTTCTCTGATGTACAGACAAGCACAGGAGGGCTTTGGCTGAAAAGGTTTGCAGACGACTGTAAACTAGGGGACATAATTGTTTCCCCAGCTGTTACAGACACCCTCTGGAAGGGTTGCACTGAAATGGATACCTGGTGTTAATATCATGGCATCAAGCTGAATGCCTAAAAGTGCATAGTCATCCCCTTTGGATATAACTAATAACTAATATAACTAACCCGTGGACTACCACATAGGTGCTAGTCCCCTACATACAGAAAAGGTAATACGGGATCCGGAAACCCCAGTAGATAGCAATCTGTCCTTCGATACCCATAATGACAAGGTGGTTAGAATATCCTTCTACATGACCCCCCTAATCTCTAATGGGTTTGCATCTAGATCAGAGGGGCCATTTGACTCTACACATGTCATATTAGACCCATTAAAGGATACAAAACCCCATTTGGGATATACCTTACAAGACAACTGCAACAGCTTGGAAGACCACACCAGTACCATATCAAGAGGACCTCAAAAAGATGACCTATGCAGCTCAACCTATGAAACTCCAGCTGTACTCAGTTGCATACCGCATACTTACAGGTGATATCTGCTTGACATGCAAGGCCCATGTCCAACCCTGTATTGCTGGATATGCTCCACCTAAACAGAAGCCCCTGAGAGCCACATGCTCTAGGGATATACATCTAACCACAACGATGAGTAGAACATGCTGGACAGATAGATTCCTGACCCGGACACTCCCTATGCTTTGGAACGTGATTCCAATGTACATCAGGCAGGGCCCCTCATAAGCACTCTTCAAGGGAAACCTTGACGTGTGGATGGGAGTCAGAAATGTACCCCGGGGATCACTGCAGTAACTCTGCTGGACAGAGGCACAGGGAACTATTGGCTCTGCTGTTCAGAGGCACAGGGAACCAACCTATGGGGGTGGTGAAAGCCAACACACGCTAGCTAGGTGTACAGATACCCTTGGTAAGACAGCCTAGTACCTACCTTTGCACATATTACATGTCTTATGTGCATGGATAGTTAAATAGCTCTTCCATTTTACTTTTCTATCATGCTGATAAACTGTCGGCTCACTAAAAGACATATGTATCCTGTTATTGTGTATTGTAAATGCCAATTGACATAACTAATGTTTGCCTACCATTACAGTAATGCTATGTAGCTTGTAATACATATCTGCCTACAATACTGTACATTACATAGTTATTGGCACAATAGCCCACAATGCAAAACATACTTTCACAGTGGCCCAAAATTCCACATATTGTTCTCTGTAATACACCCATACATATGGCTACAGTTACAATATATCAACATATACTATCCCCTGTTATAGCACATACTTGTTGGACCAGCCCTGCCACTGACGTTGGCTGGTGAGGAGTATTTCTGTTCAAAGCCCTTATATAGCATCCCTTGTGGTGTATGCGGTGTTTGCCTTGTGACCTACAGCAGTACACACAAATACTACACGCGTTACTATGCTCAACAATACATCACTACAAGATAACTGTTTCCACTATATGGATTGCGTGCACTTTAAATAATACAGAATAGTACTACATACACAGACATACTGACTGTTCTACATACCTTATTAGTAACCTGAGGTGTCGTTAACTGTTGATTCAATCCTTTTCGGTTTGTATTTCAATGTTCTTTGTAATGTTCCGCTGGTATATACGGATGGTTTGAATGTGTGATAACACATCCTTTTCTAGTTACATATCGGTAACATGTGGTATCCTGTCCACCAATTGCTATTCCAAAGATAGTTAATTGGATGCACATCAGCTGTGCAGCTACTCCATTAGCTGATACCATGGCAACAGTGGTGTATAAGTGAGTACTCCTTTTGGGCATTGTCCGTTTGCCTTACTTTCGAGGGAGATGGCCTAGATGTGTTATTGCAATATATTTCAACAGCTATATGGAGACACACAGAGATATATTAGCTTCATGACTCCCGTGGACTGTGTGTAATGGCTAGATGATTTAGTTCTACATGTGAGTACAGCTGTTATATTTCGGAATAGTGCTACTTATGCAGGGTTTGTTTGTACCTAATACTTCTGCAGATGTTTAAGTCTGGCAAGGATGTTTGGCTAGCTCAAGGCCATATGGCTATGCATGAACTGTTATGTGGTGTACAGTGTGCTCACCAGACATCCTTGATTTGGTGTACACGTGTAGCATACTGTGCTGTTACTCACTAATTGCTAACACATCCCAGTGTACGCACAACTCTCTGAAACGGATTAGTGCAAACAAACCCTATTACATCAGCAGCTGTTCCATTGTTTAACAGCAGCTATTTCACATAGGGCCATGTTAGTGTGTCTCTGACAAGGTATGTTAAGGCTTCTGCAGATGTACAGTGTGTGAATGATTTGTGATGTTATTACAGTTTGTATTGTAATATGTTTGGGTGTGGGGGTGATGTTGGTGGGTGCGCTTAGCAAATGCAGGTGTTTAGGAACTGCTTTTATACATAATCGCTATGTGAGTGAGGGTTCCTTCCCTATTTGAACACCTATCCTTTTGTGGACTAATACAATGGTAATTGCAGGCTGATTTATTAAGGCACTGTTATGTGGTTCCTGTATAGCATGCAGGTGATGTTAGTCCTTGAATCCCTTTGGTAATACATCTGAATGTAATAACGTGTTGCTACATGATAGCTGTGTATTTCTGTCATAGGTATTTGCAGTCATCATAGTTGTGTTGGTGACTGACCCTCTTTGGCTAGGGTTGCACCTTTTCATATGGCCATAGTGGGTCCTTTTTGGGACACACATCTGATATTGCAGGCCGACACAAGCCTACAGTCAGCACAAGGGATGGAACTTTCCTTTCTTGCCTAAATATAAGCTTATTCTTGTAGCAGTTTCATTGCTTATCCTGTTTCCTGTAACATGTAGGTATTTTAGATACAGAAATAACTATTGTATGCAACTATTACAGTACATATGGGACATAATTATGTTCTACAATCCCAGGACATTTGCCACGTTTAATATATTTGGTCAGGACACAATCACCCTAAGAGGGAGTGTCCCTTGCAAAGTGGGACAGGTGGTAACACTATCACTGGCTCATGTCCATAGCACATATTTGTAATAGTGTACAGGCATATACTCTCCATATCCTTTGTTCATAAAAGTTGGTAGTGGTGGAATGTGTGATTGCTATGGTCTGTGTTATACACATATATGAACACTTCAACCGCTGTATACAGGAGACCTATGGAATCCCAAAAACACAGTGTTCTGACGCACACAGTACCGGGACCAGACTTGCATAGCCCCCGGGTTGGGAGGGTAGCCTAATGGCTAAGGTGTTTGCCTTACAAACACAAGGTACATGGTTTGAATCTCACAGGGGATAAATGGCTTGGCTTAAAATGGCTCACAAGGGCAATTAGCCTAGTACTAATCTATGAACCTATGAACATTACCGACATCGACAGTAACTCGCGAAGGTAACACAAACATGGAACACACACATGCACACACAGACACACTGCTACCCAACACATCCAAACAAACCATCCTACACTACGTATGAGCAGGTGGCCAAGACGCCCTACACCCCCCATGTAGGTGTCTGCACCCCCCACACCACCTCCTACTTTAATATTCTACATCCTAGGTCGTGCAAACAGACACACAAAGCTAACTCACAACCACACATTACAGTCCCCCAAGAACCCACACCACACACAGAACACACGCTTACACACACTACAGCTCTAAGAAACACACGTACACACAGTAACCTACCCAAACCACAACACCAGAAGCACTGACTAACTGTCCATTAACATCGTGAGATTACACCTGGTGGATCTGGTGTTTTGGTACTGTGTTCTTTCGGACCTTAAGCCTCAGGATTACGTGCTTTGGTATGTAAAGCAGTCGGTATGTGGTAAGTATCCCATTTATATGTACCTCCATGGTTATGTAGATGTTGGTAACCTATCTGTATATCTACATATATATGTATATCCCCATATATCAACATATCTCTCTCTCTGTCTCTCTCTATATATATATATATATATATATATATATATATATATATATATATAAAACATACACCTTTCATTGTGTACATGCCGGTTTGTCCTATTTCAACACATTCCTACCTTTTGTGTTTTATCCTGTCAGTATACATGACTGCCATTGGTACATCTCAGGTAGCTTAGTGGTATGTTATTGTGATGAATGTGTACATGGCTGCATGTTCTAATCCTGGCAGTGCTATCTTACCTCTCAGAGCAGGCACTGGTAGTGCAAGGGTGATTAATGCACATTTCAGCGGTTGTGTGTTCTACATGTTTATTATTCTGTGGAGAACTACCTATATATGCAAGCTGTGTTTAAGGTATACTATGTAACATGTACACATCTGTGAAGATTCCTGTCAGGGATTCTCCCCATTATTTGGAACTACAGCCCTGATTACATTATACAAAACCCCTCACTGACACTCCGGGGAATCCTTGCAGAGTGGGTGGTGAACAGTAGCTACAACCCAGGGATTCTGCAAGTGGCTCTGCTCCACAGAGGGACAATTAGTTGATCGATGGGGTGGCAACAGCAAACACGTTTTGCCTGTGCTTATGAGTGGCCTCGGCGGTTGGTCATGTATCTACCTATGCATCTATGAACCTGTACATACAGTATGGACACATGCTGATAGCTTAATTTACTCTTCAGGTATTGACTTACCTTGTGCCAATGGCAGTTGTGTGTACAATAGTTGAGAGCTACCTATGTAGGATGCACACAGTAGACCACCTATACATGACAATTTACAGGTGGTCGTGTGTGTGTGCCATCCATGTTTGCTGTGTGTGCAGGTGGAAAAGGGTGTCAGTCCATGAGTGCCTACACTGTCAGTGTGTGTGCTATACGTTCCTTCTTTACCAAGGCATGAGCATACTGGGCACGCCTCTGTCTGCCTACTGGGGTTAACACAGGGTGTTCATGGTCTGAGTCCCCCTGTGCCTGTGGGTCCCTTGCAATGGTGGTGGGCTGTGAGGGCCTTCACAATTCTGTCCCTGCTGCAGCTGTTTCCGCAGGATCATATTGTGTAGCATGGCACATTCTATGAAGATGTGGGCACACGTTCCTGGAGAGTACTGCAGGCTCCACCAGATATGTTCAAGCAATGGAACCGTGATTGCAGCATCTCAAACACACTCTCTATGATGATTCTGGTTTCTGCGTGTGCCTCATTATGACATTCTTGCATGGCTGTGTGTGCATTTTTGATGGGAGTCATCATCCACATTTCCAGTACATAGCCAGCATCCCCACCAGGTGGCCATATGGGATGTCCCACCTGGCAAATACCTGATACAGCTGTGAGGCATGCCAGATGTGGGAGTCGTGATAGCTTCCAGGACTGCCAGCACACACATCCATGATAATGCCCTGGGCATTGCACATGACCTGGCAGTTGATGGAGGGGAATCCCTTGCAGTTAATGTAGCGCCTACCCTGCTCACCGGGTGGTGACCTGATGTGTATGTGCATGCAGTCTATTGCACCCAGTACCTCCAGGTAGTCTGCCACATGGTGGAAGAGACGCATATTGCTGGCCAACTCCTCCTGCATTCAAGGGAAGTATATGTGCTCATTGGCATGTGGTAACATGGCATCCAGGAACTGGTGGAGTACCCTGGATGCTGATGCCTGTGAGCTCCCCATGATATCCCCAGTTGGCCTTTGGAAGGTACCTGTGGCTAGTATTCTCAAGCTTACACATACCTTCGTGTCCACTGGGTTGGGTTCCCCTCTGTTACTTCTGGCTCTGAGTCGTGGCTGGCACAGCTCAACAAGTTGCTGTATGATGTCCCTGTCCAACCTGTAATGCTCTACTATCTCAAGATCATGTAACTCCTGGTAGGTTACCCTGGGTCTGAACACTCGTCTCCTCCTCCGGTGCCTGAGATGGTTGTCAGCATCATCCTCCACACCACCATCAGTCTCCAACACATGCTGGTGAATCAAAGCTATGGCAGCCCCTAACATATACATATTAAAAGTTCCCTGTCTGTATACACCAATGGTGCAGAGTGTCTGGGAATACACAAGTGTGTGTGTGGGGCTTTCACACTTATACTATTGTGCAATGGATGATGCTGGTGTAATTGGGTGTGTTTGTGCTATTCCAGCTGCAGGGTATCTTAATTATAGGTTTTACAGCAGGTACTGCTATTGTGGGGCCTTTGGTGTTGACTTACGCTTGTCTGCCGTGATTCATCTATTGCCCTTTACTTCTGTTTTCAACCTGATTCACCTCCCATTGTCAGGCATGCATCCAGCTGCCACCTTTCTTGTTTTGTGCTTCCACAACCCAGGATTGTGTTGGGAAATGTGTTATGTAGCTGATCTACTGCAAGTTTGCTTTATTCTGCTGTGACAGTTCTCTTTTCTTTGCTGTACGGCACCTCCCCTTTCCTGTTCTGCAGGTAGCTGCTAACAGCCTTGTTAGCTGTTGTCTATGGCCCACTGTGGGTTCCTAGGTGTTAATTACTCATTTGTACTCCAATTACCATGTTGCAGCATTTCCTTATTGTCTTACCGTATCCTTCCTGTTTCAGCTGTGGTGCGCGCCTCGCACATCCATTTACTGGGTTTCGTGTGCGTTTTCATCCACATTCACATGAACTTTCGGTTACCTTGTGTGCTCTCAGCTAAGCAAAGCTATGGCTACTTTCACACCCCTATCCTGCGGCTTTGCTTAGCAATATGCAACACAGACTAGCAATGATCCAATGTGCTTACAGCTATGGTGGCGCGCCCCTCTCTTGATGTCATGTTTACCTCTAGGCCACTCCTCGGTGTTGTAACGCTACGCCATGTGGTACATCCTTACGCCGGTGGGGCATTTGCGATTCAGTATTACTTGACTCATTTGCATGGCATTGACTGCTAATTCCTAGTTACCGCATGGAACACTGTCACAGACCCTTAGCAACCCTTGCACAATGGTTGTGGTGTAGCATGCATGCCATTGACTATTATGGGGATATCATGAATTGCGTTACATTACAGTTTTATGACATCTAAATATATTTTCCTTATGATCCTGTTTGCGCACCAATGCACTGCGGTTTTACTTTGCGTTGGTGTGGCCATGAAATAAATGTTATTTTTTATATGTTGTGCATGTTGTTTTATGCCATTGGCTATATATTTAGCCATTGGCATATATTAACATTATAATACGTAAGTCTGGTCCGCTTTCATGGCTCCAATTTTATGTTTGACAAAATGTAAACCGTTTTTTTTTGGTTTACATTTCTACATGCTTACACAACGCCTGCACAACTTCATGAATCGCTATATACTTTCATTTGCATGCTACACTGCTGTGCATGGGGTAATTAGCATACATGCTCCGGGAGCCATGCAGCTCTGGTGTACATGGTTGTGCATGTGGAAACAGCTCTTACCTGAATCGCTCAACGGACATATTTGGCGCCAGATCGCCAACGCTACTCCAGCGCATGGCGCAAGTTTCATGAATCCTGGGGATTGACTTTTCCACAGCCACCAGTGTTCATCACATGACCTCATCTCCATGTTGTTGGCCTGGAGAAAATAAGTAGCCAGACTGTTTCTAATTCACCAAAGCAACAGTACAAATTGCCAATACACATTCAAATCTGTTTCCTTTCTTTGGACTCTACTCTGATGTGGCTCAGTGATATACAAGTCATTAAGTTCATCAGTTATGACAGCGATTGCATCTCAAAAGAAAGATAGCTCATGGTATGTCTTCTTTTTGTTACATTCGCAAGAGTTGAAAACAAGTCTGGAGATCTATGACAGTTCAGAAGTCATCCCTTGTTCTTTTGTATTCCAGCAGACAAAAGTTGCACATTCCTCAGGCTTGAAGGTAGCACTCTGATTGCAGAAGAACAAGGGGAAGGAGAAAAAAAATTACATTTTAACCTGGTCTGGCCTTTCTCCTGACTTTACAATAAGATACGTTTAAAAAAAGTGCACAACTCTGTTTTTTCCATTCAGATGCCATTTTTTTATTCAACCCTTACAGCGTATTCAATCCTTGTGTAATTTTCTACCTTTAATACAAATTGTTCTCCTTTTGTTTTGTATTAATGTTTTGGCACAAAATGTAGTCAAAAAATACTCTAACAAATGCAGTTCTATGCACTGGTGATTGTCTTCTAACTAGTACTCTGTATATTCTATTCTTCTTTTTCTAGGTCTTATTCTATTTTTAGCCTTAGGCCATGGTGGTGGTGCAGTGGTTAGTGTTGTCGCCTCACAACAAGAGGTTCTACTGTTTGATTCTTGGCTGGAGGGCCTTCTGTGTGGAGTCTGCATGTCCTCCACATTGTTAAGTGATGTTTAAAAACATACAAGTAAGTATGTGTGTGAATGGGTGTGCCTTCTTTGAAGGCTGGGCATCAGGCTGGCAACTCAGCACTGTAAAAATCCACTGCCAATCATTATCAGACCACTGTGACGACACCTAACCGGGAAAAGCTGAAAGAAAAAAAAAATCCTATTTTTAGCCTTAACAGTCACCCTTAAATTCAATTTTCAATTTATCTCATTTGTGGCACCATATTAAGTGCCTTGTTCATGTTTCACATGTTTAGCGTATAGTGTTCAAACCCCAGGGCCATGTAGTAGCACTGACTCCTTAAAAGTATTTTCAAAAACTTTATCTTCCATCCGTTTGTCCATATATTTCTTAAATGAATCTAAATTTGTAGATAGACATATATGTTGAGAAATCTTATTCCAAATCATCGGAATAGTCTATGTTAAAAATTTGTGCAACTTTATTAAGGTTAAGACAAAAGTTAATATTATATTTGGGTTTATGGGAATTTGATGACAAATGTAGGTTAAATGATGCTTGTAACAATTTTTCTTTATAGGCTTTGTATGACAGAATGGTCTTGCTATGAAAATGTCTATATTGCAGAGAAAATAAATATTCATGTCTGTTATAGAAGATATGTATTTATTGATATTTTCTGACTAGATTCAATACTATTTAAAAGGTGACTGTTAGAGTTGTTATATTCAAGTTTGTTTGCGTCTTTCGGCTTTTCCCGGTTAGGGGTCGCAACAGCGGAACTCCGGTCCGCTAATAATTGGCAGTAGAGTTTTACGTGCTGACTTGCCGGGCCTAACGCACAACCTTCAATGAAGGAGCGCCCGTTCACGCATGTCACCACACAGAAGACGCTCTAACTGAGAATCGAACGGGCAACGTCTAACTGTGAGGCGACAACGCTACCGCAGCACCACCACCGCAGTACATAGTTGTTATATTCAAGTATTGGTCTTATATATGTTTTAAAAAGTGTGACCATTTGGAGCTCATTTCTTAAGGATAATGATTTTAATAATAGACTCATTTGAACAGGAGCTTGTTTTCTAACAAAGCTAACATGAATATTAAAAGAAAATAGGATGATACGTAATTATCAAGTCTTTATACAATGATAATACTTCAAGTATAAAACCATCCAGTTTCAAAGGGTAATTAATGCATCATTTCCCAAAATCATAGCTTGGCATTTGTTGTTACTAAACTTGTTTCTAAACTTTAATCCCATCTTATTTGCCCAGTTAGAAAATTCATTTAAGGCCTCATTAAAAGACAGGTAGTCTTTGTCAGAGTTGGCTGTGAGTTCTGTTTTACAATCATCTGTATACTTAGTGTACCAGCTGTGATTGTTAATAGGACTGGTTGAAAATACCAGATTAAATGGAAATGGAACTAGAATTGAGCCTTGAGGTACTCCACGATGCAAGGTAAGCATTCTTTTTTAATTTTATTTGGTTTTAAAACAATAAATAAACAAATAAACAATCAGTCACCAACTGGTTTCAGAGTTATCTGTTTGACCACCAACAATCCGTTGTATGGCAGAATGACATATCTCCCCAACTACCTGTCTCCACAGGGGTTCCCCAAGGATCCATCCTCGGACCCCTACTCTTCTCTGTTTACACCAATAATCTAGCCTCTGCCACCAAATATGGCACACTGACTCAGCCATCACCTGCTCAGCCCAGCCCCAACCCAAACTGCAAAAAGTCACACAAGTAGCCTTTTCCTTTGTTGAAACTTGGTTATCCGATGCCCAATTAATACTCAACCCAAACAAAACTAAACTACTCATCTTCCAACCCACCAAACATACTCAAAACAACTCTCACTTTAACATCACAGCAAAAGACAACACCACTATATACCCAACTGAACACACCAAATTGCTAAGAGTGGAAATAGACAATAAACTAAAATTTGACATTCACATATCCATGACCATAAAAAAGTCCACAAAAAACTAGGAGCGTTATACAGAAATAAACAACTTCTCACCAAAGCAGCAAAGATTTCAATAGCAAATTCCCACCTTATCTCCACCCTACTTTATGCCTCTCCAATATATACCAACCTAAGGCAATGTGATCTAAACAAGCTAGAGACCTGCTACAACAAAATCACCAAATTCGCCACAGGGGCATCCTACCATAGTCACCACTGTCTCTCACTTGCTGAACTGGGCTGGCTTGAACTCCCTCACCTCCTTCAGTGGTATCAACTCTCACTCGCCCACAAACTAGTAAATCATCTAGTAAATGTCCCATCCCTCCAGAATCTACTCCAACCCTATCACACCACCAGACCACTAAGATCCAGCAACAAAAATCACTTGCAGATGACTAAAGCCAATAACTCTGCTGGTGAAGCACTATTCTCTTGCACCATAGCCAAATTATGGAACTCCCTTCCACCCACAATTACCTCCATACCATCATGCACCCACTTCAAAACTTTACTAAAAATGCACCTAAAACAATGCTGGCTATGCCCTTGCAACTCCCACTCTAATATCACCCACTCCATCCAACCACTACCTTTCTTTCCACTCCACTAACTACCTTGATTATAGCAAGCTCAGATGCTCATAAGCCTAGTACTTATTATACAGCAGGAACTTCTTATTGTAACATTTGTTAATGTCTGTTATGTACTTCACAGATAAAGATTCTAGTTGTCTACTGATGTACTATGTTCTTCATCTGTAAATATGTTGTAAGTAATTGCTATGTTAAATTGTTAATCGCTATGTAATCCAATGTAACTACTGTCTGTTTATTTTAACTGTGGAGCTTTTCTCCTCGGACCTCCGCTGAAAATGGACCTACGTTCAGTCGGACACTCTTGGTCAACAAATGTAAATAAATAAAAATAAATAAATAAATAAATAAAATTAATTATAAAACAAACAAATAATCTTACTATCTATTGGGTGTTGGGAGGGTGGCCTAATGGTTAAGATGTTTGCCTTACAAACACAAGGCGCAGGGTTTGAGTCTCACAAGGGATAATCAGCTAGGCTTAAAATGGCTTGCAAGGGCAGTTAGCTTAATACTAATCTATGAACCTATAACTGTTTACATAGGTCCACAGCTGATCAATTCATCAAAGTTATACATCAACAACAATTAATATTTTTCAAGCATGTCTATAAGTTTAAGCCAAGATTTATATGAATGTGTAATATTAAAAGTTCTCATCTTTATAGTATGCAATTCACTATTGCAAACAATTTTTGCCATACTAATAAATTTAACACTAGAGGGGGTAACTTCCAATTTTTAGTAATTATTTTTCTGGCTGCAGCAAGAATAGACCAAAGAAGAGATACCTGGGTTTTTGGAATTATCTCAGGAATTGGACTACTTTTCTGGCTGCAGCAAGACTAGACCAAAGAAGAGGCACTTGGGTTTTTGGAATTATCTCAGGAACTGGACCATTAAATAAAACTAAAGACTTAGAAACATTACATCTATCTGTAGAGACATTATATCTATCTGACCATAGAGCTTGAATAAAGTTATTAATTTCTTTCCAAAAAGGGGAGATGACTTCATATTCATATACCATATGTATCCAATCAGCTATTATTTCAGAATCACATCTCCAGCATTTAATTCTATTTGATTTATACATAATTGTAATTTTGTTAGGAGTGACAAAAGCTCTGTGTAAAAATTTCCAAGTGAAAACTTTCCAGTATAATGAAGATGTAGTTTTATCTGTAGATTTTAATAATAATTTATTGTATTCTTCAACTAAGTCTTCATTATTAATTTTTGAGTAGTAGTTCCAATAGGAATTGTCTAAATATGTGAAATCTAACTTAAGAATTTTATAAATTTGTGACAAATATGATTTATTTTTCATTGTATTATTACTGATATTTATTAAGAACACCAATAATTTGGGGAATGATTTCTTATCTAGATTAAAAAATCTTATTAATCTCTGTGTTCACAAAAATCTCTAAATATTTTTGTAAAAATTAACCAATTCTCAGAATCATGATTGTATTTGGACCTTACATTTTCAACAATATATATATCAATGCCATTTAAGAATTGATGACAATATATTAAGGTACTTTTTTGTTCCAATATAAGCATTTTGTTGATGTTATGAGTTTCTAAGCAGTCATTTGTATATACAATTGGAAACACAGAAAATATTAAGTCTTTAATATGATGGTTAGAATATGTGAACCTTTGGAAAGAGAAAAGATAAGCATTCTGAATGTGCACCTTGTATTGAAACACAATGGGCTGAACCAGTCAACTAGTTGTTAATTCAGTTTATCAAGTATGAGTCAAATTTGTAATTCTGTAATACTAGGTCTATTGCAGAGTGAAGGAGAGTGCCTAAGTATACCACTCCTACACAAAGTCCCCTGTCTACTGCTACAGAAACTTGATTGTAAAATTCAACCAAATTAGATAGTGTAGATTTGCCGGTTATGTCTACATACTGAATAAAAGACAAAGTACCACATTCAGTTTCTTTATCCCAAAGTCACAGAGCTCTTTAGGCTTGTGTAAGTAGATATTCTACTTGTAAACTTTATTGTCTTTGATCCTGATGCTTTTCCTAAAGAGAAATCAATAATTTTGCTCTAAACAGTTTTTCCACAGTCTAAGCAGCATATGTGTCATCTCCTTGGTCCAAAGCCAACAATAATGGGGGGGGGGGACAAAAGAGCCAAAACTCAGGAACTTTTCAGTTAAAAAGCATTAATAGAAAAACAGGTTGTGCATCAACATGCATTTTCTGAACATGAAGTCTGAAACTCTGCTCTCTACTATTATTGTCCACTTGTAATCCTTAGTGACTTACTAGTAAATCAAAATGCTACATAGTACATGGTAAAAATATGAGGCAAAATCAGGGAAATTCTGAATAATTCTGGACAGTTGAGAGGTATGCATACTAATAATGGACATTATTAATCAAGTCTATAATTGCCTGAATAATTTGATAATCCTCCCCCTTTCAAAAAATTGGAATTGCTATTCACGTGTCATGTACCACTCCAATATTTAGTGACGTGAAAAAAGATTGCTTTTTACAGATATAAACAGTTTATCATGTAGACGTGTATTTTTTCTGCTTGTTTTTTTTAAAGGTGTCTGATGTATAATATAATAGTTTTCTGCAATATTTAAAGAAAAGTTATAAACGTATTTCTCTTAAAATATCACAGCATATGTAATTTTTCATGTTTTTTTGTGGTACACAGCTGTCCAAACCAGGACTGTTCTGCAAATAGACAGGTGGTTACCCCAGCTATAAATATCAAGTATTCTTTCTAACCATATTTTTGCGAACACTTATCTGTGAATAATAGCTCACACTTAGAGACTTTAGTACAGTGGCTCAGGTAATAAGTTCAGATACTCTGACAAATTCCTACGTAATTAACAAAAGGTTTCACAGAAAGCAAAATTATGTGCAAATAAGCTATAGAATTAGATGGACTAGAAAAGTTACTGGAGTCGTTCTTCTTGATGTCTTTTTGACTTTACTGTGTGATCTTTTTACCCTTTATCTTGATGGATTAGAAATGGACACGTTTAAATCATGCTTCTTGTATGTCTTGCTGAAGGGCTTAGTTTAAAGGAAAGAAACAGTGCTTTCTGATGAGAAAAATATGAGATCTGCATGATAATAATTGTAGTCCATAACTGTATTTCAAGGAGCATCGTTGTGTGCATACTGTCTCTCTCATGCAAACCTGTGAGACACACAGACATACACACATATTCAGTCTAATTTTGGTTGCACCTTGCGCATAAATGCTTATATTGTCTCAGGAAAAATTCACAGAAATGTCCAATCCTTCGAATGCATCTCAACATGCCTTGTTATCTCTTCTACACTGATGAGTTAAATACAGATGGTGAAGTTTTCAGCCTGTGTTTTACAGTCATTAGATATTATACAGCTCTTTGGCTTGCGAAAGTGGATCAATATTACATATATTAAAACTATAGATGAGTTTTCTGTTTATTGCACTCTAACAGAATTCCTAAAGTAGGTTTCTGTGTATACCAAAGGTCTTTCCATTAACTGTATAGTTCTTCTGTAATTTAGAGGACCATTGATCCAAAATGAAAAGTCATTAACACACAAGACAAAAGTGAAAACACAAAATAGTCATGATCATTTACTGGGCAGAAAAGAAATTGCTAAAACACTTAACAAGCTAAACAGCAGGCGCAGTAATTTGTCTTACTTCACCTGTCTTGCTGTTCATAATTGTTTTATTTACTTAGAATTCTGGTATAATACTTTTTAGTCTTTTGTATTCTAACCAAATAGCCTTATACAAGGTGTATATTTTAGTGCTGATTTAACTTAGTTTTACCGAAAAGATGTGTATTAAATTTTCATAAGTGCAAACCAATCACTCCATGTAGACTGTCTTAACAGCAATTATATAACAGATCTAAAGAGCTTTACTTTTTCTGGCTTTGCTTCTCACATTTCTTTAAATGTATAAAATCTTGTTGCAACTTGAGATAACAGTGTACTGATCTTTCAAGCTTCTGTACATTTGGAACATTTGCTTTTTGACACTTCAGCAGTGACCAGTTATCTAGTCTTTTTCTAAATGACCGCATCTTTACATATATAAAAATAATTATGTTGTTCTCAATATGGTAGGGAAAAAAACAATACTTTGATAGGACGGGTGAATCAGCTGATTTGCCACTGCTATCTGCTATGACTTTCACAGTTTAAGTAGTGTAATACAGCCTGGAGCAATAATCAGTTTTATGATCCATCTTACAGTTTTTCTGAACACTGCATTAAAGACTTGAGCAACGCTGTCTTGTTCCAATGTTATCTGTTTCCCTTCTCTCTGATATAAAACATCAAATCTCTAGAAAAAAGGAGCATGTGAAAATGCAATTATGTTTTATAAAATTGTCTTAATGTTATCTATGCGAATTTGATTAGTCAAATGCAATGCTGGTATGCACATGCATTTTTTAACATATTTACTTGTTGTACAAGTGAACAAATTTAAATAAATAAATCAAACAGTATACTCTATTGCATAGTTGCTGCACTCTTCAGCTTACAGTTCCATGACACAGCTTAATGAACAAAGATTAATTAAAGTCCTTGGTACAATCCATTGGTGACACACAGTGGATTTGGGTCAGGGTATTTACACACGTGTATGCATCTTTTTGGCACACAGGAGTAGATGACAGTGCTGCATACCAAATACCACAGCCAATGGAATAGTTTTACAGTTGCTGTTATGAGTGAGAATATTTCTGTCTCATTCTTTTTACAGGATTGGACAATCATAAAAAAACAGGGCTTGCAAATGACTGAGCAGGTGAGGAGAAAGTGCGGGTGGTATCAGACACTGACAGTATACCTGTAAACAACGGAGCTGACAACTGAAAGTTTAAAGTATCAGAAACAAAACTTGTGAAGAATACTGCCTCAACAGCCATTACATTCCTACAGCACTGTCTTAAAAGTCCTTTCCTCAAAAATGTTTTAACCTTCTGTGTTTTCCTCTCATGCTTTTACCTCCTTGACATCACTGTGCATATGTTCTCATGATCACTGCCCATGTGACCCTCTTATTTTAACTTTTCTGATGATCAGAATTAAAAATAAATAAATGAATGTTGAATTGCCTCCCTATCCAATTTGAATCCTCATTCCCTGTTTAAAAATATTTTATGCTGCAACTTCATCAGTTCTTGTTGATAATGCATGACATTCAACTCAGGAAAGTTCTATTCCTACCTAATTCTGACTTTTCCTGATTGCTCATTTTACCTTGTATCTTCTGTCTATGATGTACATACTTTAACCATTAAGCCGATTCCTAGAGCTAGTTCCCATTCTCTTCTTACTGTGGTGCACGCTTTGCCTTTTTTGTTATGTTGAGCTCCCTCATTTCTTATGTCATTTAAATGAAAATCGGTCTTAATTAATAGTCCTTAGCCTATCTGAATTACAATTTGTTGCAAATCCAGTTCTTTATATATCACTTTCATAATCAAATGTTGTTCAAACATGAATTTTATTTTCTCTAGCTAATTGCCCTAGGCATTAACACCCCTCTCCCTGAAAGTACTACAGAATAACTTAAATTGTATTAGTTCCTGCTATCTTTGCCACCCTTTTCTTTAACTTTTCCATTCTTACACTTGACAAATCATATATTCCCACATGAGCTTTAATATACATGTTTTCTTCTCTTGCCCACCACTCTTAACAGACCCTCTCATACTCCCTCTAGTATGAGATCCAGAGACCTGGATTACCTTCCATTCAGATATTATCAAGTTTTCCATTCTATTAGCTTACTTTACATGTTTGTAGTATCTGTCCAAAAAAATCAGAGTATTTCCCTTCTTTTTGATTGCTTGCTTTCTATACCTTCACTGTCATGCTTGCATTTTGCTGAAAATTTAGAGATGTTCCTATTTCATTATATGTTTAATATGCCTCCATGATGTACACTACTTATTAAATGTACTGTTACATCTCTGTATTATTTTATGTTAATCTGTCTTCCAAATTATCTTGCATTCATCTTATATTACTCTGCAACCTTCACTTTTTTACTCCAGCATCTCTTAGCATTCTAAACCCCAGTTTCTGCTTTGTATGTAAATGTTAATGTTATTATTTTTTAACTTTATAATGTTAGTAGTACAAGTTAGATACATCTTCTTGCAATTTTCATGCAATCTGCCTATTTCCACAAAATCCAGATATTTCCATAATTTTGCTCTTGATAATATCCCATAGCTGTTATAGTTCTTTTAGCCAGTATTACATGCTCTCTCTCTCTCTCTTTCTCTGACAGTATATAGTATTGAATTTTCGTGCAATGCTTGACCCTTCAGCAGTAAACATTTTATATGAAATATTTGCTTCATGTTGTATATTAATATCATATAGCAAATGTGATTCACGATCATATGAAGATAGCACTGTTGCATGTTAAAACCCTAAACAAGAAGCTGTCTAAACTTAAGAACTTTTTTACAGGTTATGAGTAATTACAGAAACCTGGTTACACTGTAATGTAAGCACTCTCTCTGTTGCATACCTATAATGCATTCTGATGTACTGGCAAATGTGTGGGGGTATACGAGTTTGGTCATAACCCCATCATCTCTTGCCAGAGTCCACTTGATGCAAGTCTGGAATATCTTGAAATCGTAGTAATTCAGAATAAAATAAATTATCGTATTATAGCCAATCACAGAACACAATATATGCCCCTTCAGAGCATGCAGAATACCTTATCTCATTAGATTCCACTAGAAAAGTAAACCACTGAAAAATACCTTTGTTATGGACAACATCAACTACCCCAATAATAACTGACAAGCATATACTACCAAACAAAATATGCTCAGAGAATTCTGCATTTCTTTAATGCCAATACTCAACCAAAGTATCCCTTGCCAGCTGGGGGTGGGAGGTCAATATTTTAGATCTTGCCCTCATAGACAGTTTCTTCAATTTTACCACCTCATTTCTTACACCCTCCCTTGTCAGATTTGACCATCTTGCTGTGACCTTCTCCCTGAAAACCTGCTTTACAGCACTCTACAATCATGGATGACTCCAAAACCAATCACGTAACTATTTTTCAGAGTTATTGATCATCACTACTGCACTGAAGTTTACTGGCACTTAGACAGAGGTCTTGAGTTAGCCATTCTCATCTGACATAAGCAAAATGGCAGGTTTAAAACTAAACCCATGTAGTGGAACCCCTATAGCAATAAACTCTGTAACAAAAAGAAAAAACTCTTAGTCATCTATAAAGGCCTCCACTTCTTCATTATGAAAAGGATTTAAAATTGGTAAGTAAGCCTATCAAGCTTAACACTAGGGAATGCAAAGCTGACTACAAACGTAGGGTTGCAACAATTTCAGACAACCATAAGGTCATCTTCAGCTATATTAGGAATTTTAAAAGTACCAGGGATTCTGAACTTATTGATAATGGTACTGGTTTCTCTAATCTGGAAAACATTACTAATATTCTAGCGGACAAATTTTCTTCCATTTTCAACCCAACCACCCTCCCTTTGCTCCCCAACTCTCTCTCACACTGCCCCTCCCAAAATTACTCTGGACAAAATCATTTTGGAACTTTACAAACTTAAAAATACAAGTTTCATGAGGCTTGACAATACCCTTATAAGATCATAGGTGCTTGCTAAGCTGTTGATCTGTGAGGATCATAAGAAGCATAACCTTACATTCTCATGATAACCTTCAGCTTTTATATTTATATACAAGTAATCCAGAGACACGTAGGACATGGATATGTTTGACATTTACGTGTTGCCCCTAACCATGAAGAACAGGAGTGCCAAACTAGGGATGAATTTGCTGTTACTCATCCATTTGTTAACATTTCTTTTGAATACAGTAAAAGAAGTATTTTGTTTTATGTGAAGAACACTGTTCTACAGAAGCAGAATTCTCTGTGATACATACCTATGCCTATAACATGCTCTATTTAAGTTGCAGAGGAGACTGAGATTCCATGAGCATGCTTCTATGCCACTATTGGACTTGCAAATGTGTAATAGGTCTGAGAGGACAGAGCCTGCTGAGGCTGTATATGCAAGTTAGAGATCTCCTGTCAGTAATCTGTATGACACTGAGAAGAGGGGCAAGGCATTGAGACAGTACGCACCATTTTTATGATTTAGACCCTTGATTTTCTTAGTGAGGAAGCATTATGGTAATTCCAGTTGTGACAAGTGTTTGGGCAAGTAGATACCAAAACGGGCATTATATTCAATGACTGGACTAATGAGTACCAAGTACAGTGGAATGATTATATCCCTGGACCTATATTCCAAGCCTTTAGATATAATTGTTGCGCTGAAAAACAAAACAGAGACAGATTTTAAAATTTACTCTTTTAAACTTAGCATGCATTTTCTGAAGGATATGAAGTCTGAAACTCAAATGTCTGTTGGGAGCACCACAGCCATACTGGCTTACATTTCCTTCCACACATTCAGACCCTAAACTGAAGGTGCGAGAACTAAAGGAGGTGGTGTATCATTATTCATTAAAGATAGATAAACCTCTAGATTGATTATAAAGCACGATTCCCTGGAATTACTTCAGGTGCAATTACCTATTGGTAAGACCCCTCTTCAAGTCATTGCCAACTATAGGATCCCCTCCATGAAACATGAAATCTACTCAGCCTACTCGAATCTACTTGAATCAATCAAGATACAACCGAAAACCCTGGTTTTGGGGGACTTTACACATCCCTTGACTGGGTAAATTATATGAGTTCTAACTCACTTTCCCAAAGGTTCCTGGATTTCATTAACTCCAATGGCCTGAATCAGCTGGTTGATACCCCACAAGGGGCTCAAATATCCTGGATCTGATGCTCGCCAACAAAGGGGGACCGTTGCATCACCCCCAGTGTACTGCCATCCTTGGTGAGATCTGACCACAAATCAATCTTGTTAGAAGTAGCTAGAACAAACCTGTCCGGTGGACATGTGCCATTAACAGGTTATACAATAAGAGAAATAAATTACTATCTAAGAGTAGGAAGTAATGCATGCAAAACTGGAAACACTTCACTTCAACTTAAACAAGTAAGCCAATAAAATTCCTTGTGAAGTCCTAAAAAGCTAACTATGAATCCAAATTAACTTCCACAACTAAGGACAACCATAAGGCATTCTTTAGTTACATCCGTAACCTCAAAGGAAATTCTCAGATTTGTGCTGAACATGTAGTTAATGGTACTACATACATAGAACCTGTGGATTTAACAAACCTGCTGGCTGACAGGTTCAGTGAAAACTTCACCCCCCTGTCCCTGCCACACATACACCAAAGCATCACCGGCACCTGTCCACCACCTAGTACCTGTAAGGAGCAGGTCTTAAAAGCCCTCTCCAAGGCCAAAAGCACAGCTTCTATGGGACCAGATAACATCCCAGGCTGTGTTCTACATGGGTTAAAACAGGAATTAGTAAAACCAGTGGGTATTCTTTTCAGTCACAGCCTAAGCACCGACTTCATCCCAGAGAAATGGAAAACAGCAACCATCATCCATTTGCTCAAAGGGGGGTGCATCCACTGACCCTGGGAACTATAGACCCATTAGCTTGACCAGCCTTATTTGTAAGGCCATGGAGCGAATCATCATGGACCTTATCAACAAAGATATAGGAAATCTCCAAATGCTGGATCCCACCCAGTTTGGCTTTGTCAAGGGAGATCATGCCTGTTAAACTTGGTGATCTTCTTTGAGACAGTCACCAAAGCCCTAGATGAGGGTATATATATGTGTACAGCCTAGCTAGACTTAGCCAAGGTCTTTGACACAATCCCCACACTCAGACATCATTGATAAACTCACCCAGTTGGGTATCACCCCATATATTTCCAGGTGGGTTCCAAACTGGCTCACCAGTAGAACTCATATAGTCAAAATAAAGGATTTCACCTCCTCCAACTGACCCATAACCAGTGGTGTTCCACAGGGATTAGTTCTGGGACCCCTACTGTTTGGAATCTACTTCTCCGAAGTCAAGACAAAAACTAAAGGTCTGTGGCTGACAAAGATTGCTGATTACTGCAAACTGAGACAGGTCATTGAGTCCCCTAACAATGTCAACATCCTGCAAGAGTGACTTACACAGACTAATGATTGGTGCCAAACTCATGGTCTTAAACTAAAAGCAAAAAAAATGCATTATCATCTCCTTTGGCAAGAGTGATGTTCCTGAAAACTACCACATCAATATCAATACTCTAAGTACCCATTCAGTGGTAAGAGACCTGGGCACACAGGTTGACAGCAACCTTACCTTTGATCACCATGTCTCCACAGTGGTAAGAAGGGCATTTTATATTGAAAATGTAGAAATACTCCTGGATGATCATTATGGTACTCATAAATGGAGAGATTGGGAACCTCCAGTCACTGGACCCCAAAATGCAAAAAAATGCGTAGTAATCCCCTTTGGAAAAAACAGAGTACCCACAAACTACACCATAGGAGGTAATCCCCTGAAATCTGAAGAAGAAATAAGGGATCTAGGGACCCAAGTAGATAGTCAGCTTTATAACCATGTTGCCAAAGTGGTTAGAAAATCCTTCTATGTGACCCATCTGATCACAAAAGGGTTTGCATCAAGATCTAAGGATGTAATGGTGCCCCTCTACTCTTCCCTCATCAGCCCCATTATTGAGTACAATGCACCAATTGGAATGTACCTGGCTAGACATCTCCAGCAGCTGGCGAGACCACAGAGGTAGCTAACCAAGAGGATTACTGGCTTCAAACAGTTGCCCTATGCAGCACGATTGAAAAGGCTAAAACTGTTCTCTGTTGCATACCACCTTCTCAGAGGCAATCTCTGTCTAATGTACAGAGCCATGTCCAACCCAGAATTGTTGAACTATGCTCCATCTTAGCAAAACCAAATCTACTCGAGCTACACGCTCTAGGGATATAAACCTCAACACAACAATGAAGAGAACATTCTGGAGGGATAGATTCCCTTCGCAGAGACATCCCTTACTAGGGAACAGGGTCCCAAGCTACATAAGACAGAGCCCCTCACTATCACTCTTCAAGAGGAACCTTGATGAGTGGATGGGTAACAGAAAGTTCACACCGGGGATCACACCAACAGCACTACTGGATAGGGGCCAAGGATACTAGCTGCTAGTACAAGGGTCTAGGGAACTACTAAAGGGGAGGTGAATACCGCACAACATGGCTGGGCTAATATATGCCTTTGGGCAGATAGCCCAGTACCAACCTATGAACCTATGACCACAAGAACTAAAAGAGCCAAACATGGATTAAAAGTTTTTATTATGCTAATATTGTGTGGATTTCACTCTGTTCTTCTGCATCTTCCAGTTTGCTTTTTTGGCATTTTATATTGCTCATCTCATAGGTAAGGGCATAACCTCCAGAAAAAAAAGAGGTTATAACTTCCTGTACTCTTCCCTCATCAGGCCAATAAAAGAGTATAACTCTCCCTTTGGTATGTACCTTTCCAAACACCTGCAGCAATTGGAGAGACTACATAGGTTCCTTACAAAGAAAGGTTAGGATCTCCAGCATCTGTCATAAGTGGACAAACTGAAATCCCTGTCACTTTACTCTGTGTCATACAGACTACTCAGAGGTGACCTGTGCCTTGCATATAAGGCAATCTATGATGCTATTTTAATGGGAATGCTGCACATTCGCAAGTCAAATGGCACATGGGTCACTCACTCTAAGGACCTTAACCTAGTATGCAACATCAAAAGAACCTGCTGGAGGGACAGATTTTGTCTCCCAGAGTTTATCTCACCTTTGGACAGGCTTCCAACTGATGTTAATTCGAGCCCCTTGTTGACCCTATTTAAGCGCACTTTGGATGATTGGATGGGTAATCGGAAATTCACCCCGGGGATTCCACCTGTGTCCATGTCGGACAGGGGCAATAGGTGCTGATTTTAGTGCCCAGTTTAAATGGACAATCTGGGGAATAAGGGTTGAACTTGGCTAGGCTTGGCTTGTAAGGGTCCTAGGGACATTAGCCAAGTAACCTCCTGTGATCCTATTAATTGGTCACTGCAATCCCCAGTGATTTGCCAGAAAACCACAAACTTAACAAAGGCAGACCAAAACTATGAGGCAAAAATCTGAACAGTTGAGATGTATGCATGGGATATGTGGGAAAAATCTACCTGATGGGGACATTGTTGATTAACAACCTATACCGGATATTGTGACTGAGTTCTCTATGGTCTCCCTGGCCTTGTGGATAGTAAGAACTTATAAACATATGAGCCTTTATGTTCTCCTACTCCCTGTTCTACTACTTTTTTGACCCATACGTCTTCCATCCAGAGTACAATGTCATACCCTTAGTGCTAACACTCTGTCCAGGAAAAAAAAAACAAAAGTTCTCAGTTCTATATCAAAGGGTCAGGTTTTTGCTAGCTCTATACAGCTCAATCTAAATAATAGGCAGTTAAAAAATAACTGTAGGAAACATGGAAAATCTAAACTAAAATAAAAAGGATGATGTTTTCATTATATTTTGATCTTCTATGTGCTACTAATGTATTTGTGTCACAATAAGTATTTTGTAGTATTTCATAGCGGGGCAAATATACTGCTGGAATTTTATTTTCAGAAAATGCTGTTCTTCCCGCAGTGCCAAATTAGATGATGATTTACCCTTTCTTTTTCCTTTATTCACCTTTCCCTAATAACTTAAGCACTAATTAAATTATGTCTACAGTTTTTCTGTTTTCAAGTCTCTACGGGGAGTGACTCCTGTTTCTTGTTAGTTACAAGTTACTAAAGACAGACCCCCGGATACATGAAGCTCGGCGCAAGTCTGGCATAAGTCTTGTGCCGGCCGTGCAGCGTAGATGTGGAATAGACGCACCGTATGCATATTAATGAAGACGCGCAGCTGCCACAGCCACGTGCATAGGAAACGTGTGCGAGTGCAAGGGGCGTATCGAAGTTGTGCAGGGAGGCGTGTCAATGTCGGCTTTCGAGGAGCAACCTAAACTGCTGAATATTATATTCCACCAGCAATAGTAATCGTACCTATCAGTGTCTGCGGAGACTGAAACGTATGCAAAGCAGAGTCCCTGCGAACAGAAAATGAAGAGTCAAACACAAATGCACGGTAGGGAGTAACAGGTCCCTACCCATGAACAAATGACAGGAAAACCGTGTGCCTGTAGTCCAACGTAGTGTTGATAGCTATACCATGTGGAAGTGAAATGTATTAGATGTTAGCGCGCTGCCAGTAGGTACGTCCAGTCCAACGGAGAGGGTCACCATCCGACCCATAATTTGAGGGAGGGAACATAGCTGTGCAGATGTGTCCATAACAAAATACACGAGGAGAAATGTAGATATAGGTAGTGACCATATGTCTGAATCATATCCCACAAGCCATGTAATAGTCACATACAAAAGGTATGTCCGTATTTCACATAGCAAAAGTGATAGGAAATAGCATATGCATGTAAACAAAACAGAAGGAGCATATAAATGAGCCATAACAACACGGACACATGTAGGCCGAAAGGAACAGTATGATCCGTACTGTCAACCAAGATTACCACCTGTCCCACTTTGCGAGCGACAGTCCCTCTGTGGGCAGATGTGTCCTGACACAAACATGTAAAACTGGCAAATGTCCAGAGAATATAGGACATAATTCCTCCGTAGACGTCATGCAAAGGGGGAGGGTTGGGCTCAATGGTTAAACAAGTTGCCTTAGGCAAAGCACAAGGTGCAAGTTTGGAGTCTCTAAGGATATAAATTTTAGGCTTTGAAATGGCTGCTTAAGGCAGTTAGCTTAGTACTAACCTATGAACCTATGAACCTATAAAATAGTTGCAGTAAACATATTTCACTGGACGTATAATACAATAAGATACCGAAATGCTACAAGAATAAGCTTAGATATAGGCAAGAATTGTAAGTTCTATCTGCCGAACTGACCTTGGGTATGTGTCAGCCTGTAAAATATGCTGTGTTCACCGCAACTGTCACAGTAGGGTTGCCACCCTTACAAATGGCCAAAGTGGGACATGTTTGGTACAGACATCAGACTGTACAGGCCGACACATACCCATGGCCAGTACAAAGGACTGAACATAACTGTTTTGCCTACAGAAAAGCGTATTCCTGTAGCATTTTAGTTGCTTATTCTGTTTCTCATAACAGTCAGGTATTTCAGATACAGAATTAACTGTTTAATGCAACTATCACATAAAATATAAGAAATATGTGTGTCCTAAAATCTCAGGACATTTGCCATGTTGACAATTACATGTCAGAACACAACTGCCCAAAGAGGGACTGCCCCTCACAAAGTGGGACAGGTGGTAACCCTATGTCACAATGTGGCCAATTGAAAAGGTGGAAACACAACCATTGACTGTGGGGAGGCAATGTCCACAACGGTCAGACATGTGTAAGGAATAGCTTGGACATAGGAAAAGGTGCCATCCTACCAATGAGTAGAACAGGCTGGCAAAATCCAGAAGTCAGCTGTATAATCCGAACGTGTATGTGACACAGTCGAACGGGTAGTACCCGGATACACCAACCAAGTAATGAAAGTGAAGTGAGGGCGTGTATCTATGTGCATGAGGTATAGTATATGGAAAGCAAACATGGCAGGGTAGTCCACACAACCATAAAGGTACCCGACACATGTAGGGTAGTCAATGTGTAACTCTGGCCATGTCATGGGCCAACAACCAAATTAGTGCTCTATGGGGTATGAATAATTTGCGTGTGAGGGGTGTGTGTTTAATGGTAAATTCCTCAAAGGCGATACATGTGTTGCATGCAGAAAAGGTGAACCGGAGGTGTATGAGGGGGCAGTGGGTGAAGTGGAAAGAAACACAACCTCATGCAGAAACAGCTGCAAGACAAGCAGACAGGCCATAGTGTAGAACACAATCTCATAAACATATGAATATGGAAATATGCGAGACAAATGTATAGATACGGCACCATCACATACCCACACATGGGTCCTGATGGAACTGGCCATAACAAACGCAACACACCTGAATGCATAATAGCCTACCCAGCATACCCTCCACAACACACAACCTGCCACCATATCAGAACGTCCACCAAATCCAGCCGTACTTGGTCCACTCGTTTGTTGCAGAAACAGCTACACACAGTGACCCCTACGCATATGTAGTAGGTATTGTCACCCTAGGCAGTGTCAGGATTGCAAACTATGTATCCCCTGCAGGTAAAACCCCCTGCACGTTTTCGTGCATCCACAAAAATCTTCGTTATCTAACATGTTTTCGTTTTGACCAATTTTTGGGATATCCCTCATGGGATGACCAACTTGTGTAAATAGTAGAATGGGTATGACGACATGATGTCCAATCCAGTAGATATCTGGACACAAGTCAGAACGTGCAGTGGAGGTCCATGACACTGTCCAGCCCTAAGTGGGCATGCATAACCTACCACCCATGATAAAATACCTTCCCGTGATGCACATGTCCAGACACGAATAGGAGGGAGAATATAATGCACACATTTGCAAAGTGGAAAATGGCATGAGGGCGAGGAAGACACTAGGTAAACAGGTCAACCCTGATCAAGTGTGAGGGACACTGACTGTGTGCAGTCGTGACTGACCATACTTGTCAACCTGTGTGAGCATGATATCTGGACAGAGCCGTGAATATAAGTGAAACAAAGGTCCAAAATCAGGGACAATCTGTAAACATATCTCTTAGAAACATAGAATTTGATAGAATAACAGTTTGCACATTGGCATTAATGTCTGGAGTATGAAGTCTGAAACCCAACTGTCTGTCAGCACGTTCCGGCTGCAGTCTTTAATGCTGAGCTACTGCTGTGCCAGAACACAACAGCGTATTACAGAGGTCTGTGCCATACCACTCAACTGTCCGGATATTCGCAGAATGACTAGGGTCACCACCTGTCCCACTTTGCGAGTAACACTCCCTCTGTAGGCAGTTGTGTCCTGTGAAATAAATCAAGACACAGCAAATGTCCAGAGAGTTTATTCCCTAATTTACTTTAATAGTCGCATAAAACGGTTATTATATATGAATCCTCAATATGTTATGTGAAGTAACATAAGCAATTCAAATGTTACTAGAATAAGCTATTATATGTACAAATAAGGTTAAAGTTCAGTACTAAGCATGGCTGTAGGTATGATTTGCCCTGGAAAATCTGACATCTCTACAGAACATGTCCCACTTTGGGCAGTCGAAAAGGTGGCAACCCTAAGAATGACCACAGGTTCGCCCCATAGTGTTGGTGTGTGCCTCCGACAATCCGCACTAGTGTGGTAAATAGCTGGGGATAGACATCACTAAATAATGAGAAATATCCTGAGTATAAGACTCCACAACCTGCACAACAGTCATGCTAATGCAAAACCTAGCATTCTATCAATGCTCTAAGCTTGTAAGAGCAATCGTTAAAATGTGTCCCTAATTGTCCCACCATCGTGTAGGTTTTGCGCAGGTTCGGTGCTCTAAGAGGTTGAGAGGTATGTTCTGTAAAAATTTACAGGAACAGCCCTCACGCTTGTGTAATGTACAACTGCATACCTGTAGTCACTTCATGTCCAAAAATAATAATCCCCATATGACTGTATACAGGTAATAGTCAAATGTGAATGGGAACACCCCTCATCATGGAGTATGGACTATAACAACCCCACCCATAATATGTAATGCCAACAGAATAAGCTGCTGACAGGTGCCCAAACACCTGTGTCTATAAACACAGGTAAAACTTCAAAATGGGGAGATAATCCCTGTCCATATGCTTCGTCTGACATTTGACCTCGGCCAGGGAAGCTCCGTTCACCAGGTGGATGAGCCTAAACCCAGATCATTACATGAACACCCTGACAATTAAAGACCTGTATGTGGCTGGACTATATGCCTTGGTGTTCTGCATATCCTCGGAGTGATTAACAATGCAGCCGAAGTCCACAGCAGTAGGCAATAGAGAATGTGTAATATGTAGTACCGCCTTTTTCTCAGCAGGAGAATGGATGCCTGTGTCGTAGGTGAAGCGGTGAGGCATATGTTGCTGTAGTTAAGTACTATGAGTATGCATATCAGTGAGGGAGAACACCAATAGAATAGTGGTCCCGCTATCCGGCCAACGTGAATGAAGTCCCGGTTGACCTACGACCACTGCACATATAACCTGAAAGTGTAATGAAAGCGTTCGTGCAGTACACACATTTAAATATGTAAAGGTGAACGTGTGTTTCGCAGTAGTCCATAAACTGGAATACAGATATGTAACTGTTATGGTCAGAATTATGAATGTTCACAGAAGCACAATTAACTATGAAACACATGTAACCCACAATAAGGATATGCAAGTGCGCCTGCACGTGTGTAATCTGCTCACAGAATAGAAAATGAATGGTGTTTCCCCACATTCTATGTACATGGCTCATACCTGTTAAACCCGTAATTTATGAAACCGGACAAAGCCATGACAACAACTGGTACAAATAGGGACAATCCCCAGATATTGCCCTAACAAACATAGAAAGTGGATAGAATAACAGGTGTGTCACTAGCATGGATACTCTGAAGGGTATGAAGTCATAATCTGAAATGTTTGTCATTATTTACCAAAGTCAGTCTTTAATGATATGCCACTAACTTGCCAGATAGACACAAGGTTATGAAAAACAGACCAAAGATAAGAGGCAAACAGCTGTACATGCAGCGGCAATCTGTACAGTTGAAAGGTACGATATGGAGATATATATACACATATATCCACAGACATAATCCAAAGCAAATTATGAGATGATGAATGTACAGGCATATGTATATATGTACATATATAAATCTATACACACACGATACATGAATAGATATATACACAACAAACATATGTCCCTGTACATGTAACACATGTATATAAATAGGTCACGGTATAGCTAATATGGATAGACAGACAGACATGCATGAAAGGAGAATACACTGATGGTTTCTGAACCATTGCACGGAAAGTACCAGTGTGTCAGGGCCTGCAAGTTCTACACGTTAAACATGAATATAGGTGTCCTTTGCAGGACCCCAAAAATTGATCCTGTACGAAGTGCCAACCGCCATTGATGCAAAAGAAGTCACACCTGCAACTACGATATAGGTGTACATGCAACAGTAGCAGGTGCAAGGGTAATAACACATGGGTCAATTGAATGTATGACGTATGAGCTGATATCCGCAGAGTGGGGAGTGCTCAGAAGTGTCCTCACACTTTATTATCACTCACATTAAACATGTTGAATGGGTACTGTGGAGGTGTGTCAGGTATGGGAATCATGGGTATGCAGAATTGGGCCAAGGTGTTGGTTGGCACAGATCTATTAGGTATGCCCCATGGGAGTGATCAATATAGCTATGTGGGTATAGCACACGCCTACATTCTCCAAAACGGTGCAACCCATCTACTGGATATTGTGTAAACCATTGGGGGAAGATGTAGGGACCTATATCAGTGTGATGTAGGCAATTATCATGGAAGTACACGTGTACAACCAAGATGGTAACCATACCTGCCAGTATGTCAGAGTAACACAGCTAGACTAAGGCATAGTACACGACAGACAAATAGGGACTATATTTAATATACCTCAGACAAAGTCAGACCGTTGATAGAATAATTGCGTAGTCAGGAATACGAATGTTATGAGAGTTAGTAATCATGAAATAGAAATGTCAGTCATGATTACCTAACCGCACAGTCCATCATGGCTTGCCAGCAATCTACCAGAAAGGCACATTATCATGACAAATGTAACAGAATCATAGGTCAAACCCCAGGGCGTATACCCGTAATGTGTACAGGTGAGAGGTATGAAGGTAACCCGTCCTAATGAAATGTACAGAACTAGTGATACTAGGTGGACAGGTGAGAAGAAAGATGTCAGGACAAATGACAAAGCATGTACAAGTCATAAGCATGTTTGTCCACAAATATGAATTACAATGTATGGCCTGTGAAAGTCAATGTGCAAGGTTAATAGACTCAAAAGACATGTGTCCCTCAGGGTGTCATGCAGTGTCACCGATACAGTGTCCAGTCCCCAATACTCGTATGTGAGCTCTGCCACTGACGGAAAGCGCAAAATACCGGCGTACACATAAGGTACATGATGGAATAATTAGTGTGGATAAGCACCTGTTGGCCTGTGTGAGGAATATAACCCAGTGGGTAGGTGTGTCCCGCAATAGGAATGTAATACTGTAACTGGCCTCTGATGGTGCCATGTATTGTATGTATTGCCATAAGGAAATAGATGTCCAGTATCAGAAACATACCTTGCAACTGTACGAATGTGCAGATGTATGCCTCATATGTGTGGTGTGTTCCTCTCACAATCTGTACCTGTCAGCCAAATACCTGAGAACTGACGTCATTACATAATGATAAACATATGTGTTTAAGACCCCAAATCCCTCAGAAAGGTCATACTAATGCAAAACCTATAATACTGTCAACTATCTACGTGTGTAGGAGCAATATGTAGAATCTGCCCCTATCTGTCCCCCCATCATGTTAGGCTTTGTACAGATGTTTTGCACTAGGAGGTTGATAGGTATGATCTGAAACAGATACATGTCTGAGGAAACAGCATTATCGACTGCAAGATAACTCAGAAGATATGAAAAGTGCTGCAGTAGGATGTTCATCTGCAGGTTTGTGCTGACATGTCAAATGACACAGCAGTCTACAGGAAGTACCTATAGGGTGTCACCTTTACCAATGATGACAGTGGGACATACCCACAGCCATGCATACACCACAAATAGACATAGCACACAGCAAAGCCTAGGCCATGATACATGAAGCCTCCGGCATGTATGGATTGAGTGAGAGTACAGCAAGGAAAGATGACTGCCAGGCTAATCAACAAACACCTGCAGGTGCGTGCAAGACCGCCCGTAACACGAACATTGCACGGACAATGTTGGGATTTGCAACATACCCCATTTGTATGTGTAAGCTATGCAAATGATGTAATGATAGGGTTGCCACCTTTCCAAATGCCCAAAGTGGGACATTTGTGCTACAAACATCAGATTTTGCAGGGCAAAACATACCCATGGCCAGTACAAAGGACAGAACTTCAGTTTTTTGCCTGAATAAAAGTCTATTCTTGTAGCATTTTAGTTCCTTATTCTGTTTCTTATAACATTTAGGTGTTTCAGATACAGAATAACTGTTTTATGCAACTATGATATAAAATATAGAAAATAATTTTGTCCTAAAATCTCAGGACATTTGCCATTTACTCACATTTTTGCAGGACACAACTGCCCAAAGAGGGACTGTCCCTCGCAAAGTGTGACAGGTGGTAACCCTACATAATTACGCGATACATGAAACAGTAAGCTGTCCGTGCAAGAGCAGCGTTATGTGCAGAAATGTACCCGGATGTTATGCGACTAACGTTTTGCACATTGCTAAACGGAGCAATGACAGCTGCAAATACAGTATGAATACAGTCAAAGAAGCATGCCAATGTCCAAGTCCAAGGCCAGTGGCGGCTTTGTCCATTGGATATCAATGAACCAGTAGTTGTCCTCCCCCGATCCCTGGTGTGGAAGTGTAGCACAGTGCCATGAGAATGGGCTGCACCTCAAAACAAGACATATGGATAATATACATACTATATGTAGGTTTAGTTAGATGTAAGTACGCCATGCAGATGAATGGCAAGCTGGAGACAACATGGCTACTGCGTACTGGTACTTATGTGTGGAAGCGCTCTGTCAGAGATGTAATGAAGCATTTGTAGGCAGTGTGTTGCAAGTGAGGCTGAGGATAGTGAATCACAACATGTCATGCCATATGGGCCAAGCCTCTACCATGTAGTGTAGGTTAAGGGGACTATTAGAGTAGAAGATAGGTGACAACATGAGTGTGTATGTACAAAACACTGTGTGCTGTCAGTACTCAGTGAAAGAGACATGTCATGAGCTATCCTGGGGAACATCAGGAGACTGACAGCGTATGCCATGGATACCACCGATGTGATCTGCAAACCTGCCCACAGTGTGTCTGCGCCCATGCGTGCCAGTAAGCCCGAGTAAGTATGTGTGCGCACGTGTTAGCCTGTGTGCACGTGTGAAAGAATGAGTAAGCTAGTATACAAATGTTGAAGCCTGTGTAATGTCGTGTATGCGTTTGTAAGCATGTATACATGTGTACTACACACATCACACATGTACTGCACACATAGACACACATGCTGCCAATACTACACACATCAGTGAAATGGCACATGGATGGAGACTACATTATCAGAAGTAACAGTGCTGTAAACTATGCTACAGTGATGGTCATAGCTGCAATGCATCATGCCTGCTGAAGTACACCTGGAAGTAACACACTGTGTGTTAACAGCATGCTAACATCAATACAGTGGAATAAAGCCACCATGTGCAGCAGTTCCAGGTTAGTCAGATCCTGCATCAATGTTACACATCACAGGTGGTGGCACAGATGACATCATATGCACAGGGTGTGGTGTTAACATGTCCAGAGCTGTCATAGAGCCATCCAATGTACACGGAGGTATGTGTGTGTGAGGGACAATAGTTATTGCATGGCCCAATGGTGGTGCAATGGGTGTGTGTATGTGAGGGCCATAGCTGTTTGTGGTAAGTGTGTGTGTCTGCAAATACACAGGTACAGCATGTGTCAGCCATATACAGGAGGTTGTGGGACAGTCACAGACCGTACCTGCCAGGCTGTAGAGATCCCCATTACTGGTCATGGACACCCCTCCATGCATCCAACACAACTCAGTCCTGCACCTGTCAATGTCTACACATACAGTCCTGGGATCTGTACCACAACCTGTGGATAAATGTGCGTCTCTAATGTTAACCTGAGGTGCATAGAATTGACAGTTACTACAGATGGATATGAGGCATACTCACACTCCAATGTAATAACCACTGCTGACTGTTGCCGGGAGCTGCATACGACCAGTCAAAGGTGCTGCACTAACATTGTTTCCAATGCCCATGTAATACCCAGCAACACAATAACCGGTCTCTACACATGTATAACCCATGATCACTACAGCACACAGTATGTGCACTATCACAGAGCCATAGCAGATGTATATACATCCATGGTGCTCACGTACAGACAATACAGCAGAGTCAAGAGTGATAATCCCAACATACATATCTATATACGATATACATTATATATATATATATATATATATATATATATATATATATATATATATATATATATATAGCCATATACATATTATATATATATATATATATATATATATATATATATATATATATATATGTGTGTGTGTAGATAGATACACACACACACACACACACACACACACACACACACACACACACGTGGCAGGGTTGGGAGCAGAACATAAACGTAAGCACTGTACCACACGACAGCATCACGCAGTTACAAAACGCGCTGCCTTGATCAGTGGATCACATGATTCACACAGGCACACGTCTAGCCTGCAGACAGCAGCATCAAAGGCAAAGACGCTGCACGGATGTTATGGAGAGTGAATACTGTAAAAGCAATGTACTGTTGTCATGCAGCTGGAAACACACACACACACACACAAACAGACACACAAACACACACACACTTGGCAGGGCTGGGAGTCGAACATACATCTAACTACCCTAACACACTACAGCATGATGTATTTACAGAATGCGCTACCAAGATTACTAAGCACAGCAGTCCCAGAGGCAGTCATCTAGGTGCGTGTCATCATCCGCAAAGGCAAAGACATTGGTAGCAAGCTGCTGTGGTGTGTGGTGTCTAAAAGCAAGACTGCATCCCCAGGTGGACGGGAGCATGCGTGCAAACACACACACACACACTTGGCAGGTCTGGGAGTCAAACATACACCTAACTACCCTAACACACTACAGCATGATGCATTTACAGAATGTGCTACCGAGATTACTAAGCACAGCAGTCCCAGAGGCAGTCATCTAGGTGCGTGTCATCATTCGCAAAGACAAAGACATTGGTAGCAAACTGCTGTGGTGTGCGGTGTCTAAAAGCAAGACTGCATCCCTAGGTGGATGGGAGTATGCACGCAAACACACACACACACCCACACACACACACACACACACACACACACACACTTGGCAGGGCATCGAACATACACCTAACTACCCTAACACACTACAGCATGACGCATTTACAGAACGCGCTACCGAGATTACTGAACACAGCACTCCCAGAGGCATACTTCTAGGTGGGTGACATAATCTGCAAAGGCAAAGATGCTGATAGGGAATGTATGTAGTGTGAGGCATCTAAAAGCATTACTGTGTCCCCAGGCAGCTGCAAACACACACACGCACACACACACACACACACACACACACACACACACACACACACACACACACACACACACACACAAACACACACTTGACAGGGCTGGGAGTCGAACATACACCTAACTATCTTATCACACTACAGCATTATGCATTTACAGAACATGCTACCAAGATTACTGAGCACAGCACTCCCAGAGGCATACTTCTAGGTGGGTGACATCATCCGCAAAGGCAAGGACGCCAATAGGGAATGTATAGAGAGTGAGCAGTCTGAAAGCATATTACTGTCCCAAGGTGGACATAGACAAACTCACGGCAGTGGTGTGATCGGGGCAACCAAATATCTACGGAGCACTACAACAACACTACATAGATACGGGACACGCCACAAACAGTACAACCTTCAAGACAGCAACCAGTGTGTTCAATGTAGGCATCCATCGTGACATTGGAAATGGACATCTGTTGCCTGGATGATGTCCAGCACTATACAGGATGTCAATGGCCATGGCCACATGCTTAGTATCATACGTCTGTTTGGAATGTACTGTGTGTCCATCTACACAATGGCGTACTGGGCATGCCCACACACTTAGCAGTTGCAAAGGGCCATCTTGCATGCACATGGATTCTAATCACGGAAGGGCACAATTTGGAATGTACTGTGTGTCCAGCTATACAACGACGTACTGGGCATGCTCACACAGCAGTTGCAAAGAGCTGTCTTGCATGCACACAGATTCTAATCACGGAAGGGCGCAGCTTGGAATGTACTGTGTGTCCAGCTACACAACGGTGTACTGGGCATGCTCACACACTTAGCAGTTGCAAAGGGCCGTCTTGCATGCACACAGATTCTAATCATGGAAGGGCGCAGTTTGGAATGTACTGCGTATCCAGCTACACAGTGGTGTACTGGGCATGCTCACACACTTAGCAGTTGCAAAGGGCCATCTTGCATGCATACGGATTCTAATCATGGAAGGGCGCAGTTTGGAATGTACTGTGTGCCCAGCTACACAACGGCGTACTGGACATGCTCACACACTTAGCAGTTGCAAAGGGCCGTCTTGCATGCACACGGATTCTAATCACAGAAGGGTGCAGTTTGGAATGTACCATGTGTCCAGCTACACAACGGTGTACTGGGCATGCTCACACACTTAGCAGTTGCAAAGGGCCGTCTTGCATGCACATGGATTCTAAGCACAGAAGGGCACAGTATGGTATTACTGTCCCCAAGTACATGAAGGCCACTCACATGTATTGACCAGTACACACTCAGGAGCTATCACAGTTGTCTCAGGTGTAGATCACAGAGGTACACACCACAATCTACAATGTAGCCGTCACACATCACCATGTCATTGGACCAGCAATACACAGCCATACATTAACACAACACCGTGTGACTCATGACCAGTGGGCTGTACATAGGTCTACAGCAACTGTGCAGACTACACATGTACCAACAGGGTTCCATCATGTGTTATGCATTGCAATGATACCACTGTACATAACCAGGTCAACTCTACACATACCAGGGGCCCTGGGTCTTACACAGCTGTGACAGATGACTGTCGCTGTACACCAACGAACACACATGTTTGGCTATGTCATACATGTAATTGCAGTGGATATGTGCATGGACCAAACACACACCACATATGTACATAGCATAGCTTTTGCTGTCCACTGTGCAGACAAATGGCTACAGCAATCATATGCACACAAATGGAAGGTGGGTCCATGGCTGTTGAATGCTAACAGTACATGAGGTAGCAATGTTGACCGAGGACACATTCCCTCTGTACTAGTTACCCATGACACCCATCATATCATACAACAGTCCATGTGTTATGTATGTCAACACACATGTCCACCAATTGCAATACATACAAACATGGCTACATGACAGGCATGTAGGACCAACACACATGTACAATCTGCAGTGTGCATGCAGCTACCATGCATGTACAGTAGCTGATGTAAGTAACTCATCTGTGCCTAACTACAACATGCAGCTGCAATGCAGCCCCATAATTGACACCTGTATATGGTGACATACTGACAGTACGGTAGGATGTACAGCAGGTATGGATGGATGTGTGTACATAAAGTGGTGATGCACCTGTGTAGATGGATGTTTGCCAGGGATGGCTCACAGGTGTGTCACACGCCATCCAACCATGACATGTTCAAACAGTACGCTATGTTACCGTACCTTGATGGTGGAAACATAACACCTACACAGTGGTCAGTTGTTACCGACAGTATGTCACTTGACACCTGTAACACTTACATCCTCCCATGTGCATATAGCAGCACAATTGCCGAAGGTAGCGTTGGTACACATAATGCGGCCAATACTGCTGCATGTCTGTCAAACGTACCATCATATAGCAGGTGTATCATTCACAGTACTGCCATGTGTGTTTGCTTGTGTGACCATATATGCCACATATGGTGTGGAATACAACCCAATTGTCACACACCCCTGTACATTGTTGTAGAGATCTGTACATACTGCAGTGTGGAAAGCATGACGTAGGCATCAACTATCCAAATGTGTACGACATTTGTGATCTCCACAGTGTGTGTGTGTGTGTGTGTGTGTGTGTGTGTGTGTGTGTGTGTGTGTGTGTGTGTGTGTGTGTGTGTGTATGTAGGTATGTATGGCTGTCTGGTGCATGGAGTGAGGGTGTATGCTACCATACAGAACACACAGGATCCTAACCCCTCATGGTGATGCAGTCCACTACTCTGTTGATGCCATCGGTCTCAGCCGCACTGGCTACCTGTACATGTACGTTCTCTGTGTCGCATTGTGTGAGTGCACAGTACTGTGAGGGTGATGACCACATAGGCAAGGGTCCTCACCTCAACAGTATGAGGTGTGCGTTATAGTGTTGTTGACCCCATTAGTGTGAGCATGTTCCTGTAATGTGACAGGGTATTACTGCTACACAGTGAGGCCTCATGCTATCAAGTGGCCTCTAACATTATCATTGGCAAGACTGCTGTGTAAAACCCCTGCACCATGTCAACATACCTGTGATGTGACCTGGTATGGATGTCACGTCTCTAGCCACTGTAGCCTATTAAACTGCCCACATGCTTCTGGATCAGTATATGTGTGGACATCTGTGGTATGTTAGACATTCAGACAGTCAGGCTGAGGCTACGTTTAGCATGCTGATATTGCCATATGTGCCTGTGAGTACTCCACAGTTACACATGGGAGACTGCAAACAGTGCTACCTGTAGGCACATGGAAGTAGACCATAAGGAGGGAACCAGGACATCATTACCAACATACTGTTACTGTTGTTACCATGACACATGCTGTGAACATATCACAATGCATGCTAAACCTGTACTACATGGTATGTCTGGTGCGTGTCAACAGTACACAACTAATGTAATATACATATCTCTCAATATTCTCACACAACTATTGTAATATACACTTCTCTCACTATTCTTACACAACTAATGTAAATTACACTTCTCACTATTCTGTTCACCCTGTGCATCAGACCATTTGAACATGTCCCTGCACCGATGGTGTGGATGACAGGGATGTGGCACAGGCTTCATCAAATGCACAGGGTGATAATGTTTGCCAGGGGCATAGGCTGCACCAATGGATGATATCATGTGTGCGGGTAAAGGCCAGTGATATGATTGGACATGTCTGTTCAGTATGCATGTGGTTGTTGTTGTGCCCTACAGATGTCTTTGCTGTGTGCGTGTATGTGTGCACACAGTTCTGCCTTTTGTGAGGCCTACACAGGGTATGATTGACAGCTCCAGATTGTACAGACCAGGTTGTACAGTTCACTGTGTCCGGCCACAGCCATGTGACCTGTGCCTGCCAGGGGTTGCACGGGCACTACGAGGCAGAGGTACGGATTGGCTACTGTCCAACGACACATGTCCACTGGAACCGTGTCCCCACTGGGAATGTCCAGGGCCATGTCCACGTGGCCTGCTGTGTCCTGGTGTGGACAGCGCAGCACCAGCTGCACTGCTACTGCTACCAGCACGATGGGAGCGGGTATGTGAGGGGGCATGCTCACGTTGACCTGCACTAGGTGGTGTGGCTGGCCTACGTCCATGTGGCCTATGCCTCACTCCTACCAGATGTTCCAGCACAGACAGCTCACGCTCGTGGATTGCCATGCCATGGTCAAGGATTCCAACCATGTCACCCTGTCAAGAACATCAGCAATCTGCTGTTGAGCATTTGCCAATGCCTGGATGTTGTTATTTAGGGTACGGATAGCAGCCCTCTGCAGCCTCTGCCCTTCCCTGGTGTGCCATTCAGCACATGCCTGTGCCGCCATTACAGTCTGGAACATGCGTCTGGTGATACCAGCTGCTGCGCTCTGTCCTGCAGGTGCATGTCTGCCAGAGGTCCTCCTACGAGCAGCACCGGCCACATGCCTGTGTGGCACATCTGCAGTCATTACACTGACACCATGGTGTGTAGACACACCTTCTGTAGCCACCACACATTCCTGTTCCACGCTAAAGGACGCTGACTGTCCTTCCTCTATGGCCACTGGTGATGCGGTATGTGTTGGCAGCAGAACTGTATGTGGGGAAGAGGGGGACATAGCTGGGATGGCAACCGTTGGCACAGATTCAGCCCCTGAAAACCCTGCCTGTACCTCATGCATATGTTCATCACTGCTAGTATCTATGGGGACACTAACATCAGATGGACCACAGGAGGGTAACGCACCTACATCACCTGTGAATGCAAAGAAAGACTCTAAATTACAATAGACACAGACACACACACACAGACACACACACAGACACACCATGCATGTGATTTGACAGATGGCATGCAGCATGCCTGTGGTACAGCAGAGGGCATGCAGCTCGGACATTAATAGTGTTAGTAAGCATACCTCCCTGGGGTGCACACTACAGCAAGCAGGTGTCATATCAGTAGCCAAGCAGTTCACACAATCATGGTAGTATGCATGCATCCCCGTGATACACCATGTGGACCAGAACAGGATCACAGTACACATGGCTGATGTGACCTTGACATGTACTCTGCTGACGTGTGCATTAACATGCGTACATGTCTGACACAATGGTGTCCTGACACATGTACAGCATCATAATGAGCATCACAGTGTGGTGTTGTCTGTATGCCCTACAGATAGACTACATGTTTAGCAAATGTGCATGAGCATGGAAGGGTAGTGTGAGCCATCTACATTGCTATACAGTGTGAAGTACAGACACTGTGCCAGTGCATGGCATCTTGAGGCATCTATATTGCTGGACAATGCATAATATGTACACATTGCATAGCCATAACTGCATGCATACCCATGACATAACTGTGGATTGTGACCCACAATGCTGAGGTGTATACACACCAAACCATGCTGCGTCAAGTGACAGGTCACTGGAGGCCTACAGCTGACACCCCTGCACAACAACTACAGGGTCTTAGCTGCCTGGCAACCATGTCCACACATAGCGGACATGTCAATTCACCATTTCTCACATGACATTGATGTACCACACACACACAAGCTGCACAGCTAACGGTGATGTCCTACAGCAGCAAGGGAAATGTACAGTATCTGTGGCCTGATGTGGTGTCAATGTCTGTGGAAGCTGTACAGGTGACTACTGTTATGCTATGACACAGTCGTGATGTGCAACTGATCTTCTATGGTAGACTTCAGTGACACCTCCACTAGCTGTGCACAGGCTGTTAAGATGTCCACTGTACCACTTCAACTGTATAATCAGTCAACTAAGGCTATAAGTGGACCATGTGTGGACAATGTGCAACAGGGTGTATATACATCACATCTACTGTGTGGCTACATGTTTCTGGCCATCCCCCATGGCCATGTGTGCACATGTGTTGGCCAAATGTGTGTGATGGCCATCTATCTCACATGTTTGTGTTGTCCCATATGACATACACCCACAGATGTCAGATATGTCACCATCCACAGGGCTATGCAGACAATGGGTTGTATGTTTGGTATGTGGTGTATGGGTCATGGGATAGTCTGACAATATTGCAGCCAGAACACTACATGTCTGGGACATGTCAGATGGCACATCACAATGTGTGCACCCAATGCAAGGGCATACAACACAATGGTGACACCTGTGGGCTGCCCATATCACAGCTCACTGTGTGGTACTGTTTGCGTACCACACATGTTGTTCCAATGCATACTACATATGCCTCCATTGTAGAACACCTCCACTGTTGTATGCACAGCTGACCACACATGTAGCATTGACAAATACTGTGGTTTCAAGTTGGTCTATCATTACGTTTGTATATATTGCACATGGCTGTCCTGTGTGAATGATGGGTGCTGTGACCTGTATATCGTGACTGGAATGAACATCAAGTGTGCAAGTGTTAAATGGCTGCATGGCAAATAGATCTATGCTTTAACGTGCCTGATACTGATGACAGTCTTACCTGCAATGGACTCATGTCTGTGCGGCATGCCAGAGGTACCTGTATAGGGGTGACACAGCAGTATGAACATTATCCATGACTGTATGACAGCCACAGGGTGCACTGTGCATGTTAACACAGTCACATCTATAATAGCATATAGTATGCACATGTGTGCAAACACAGGGTAGCATACTGTAGTATGCAGCTTGTGTGTCCACATACCTTGCATATGTTGTTACTTTACATAATGTACAGTGACACATGCAACTAAATGGGATATAATAGCCATATGTGCAGTACTGACTTACCAGGCAACTCCAGGCTCATTGGTTGGGAGACACCCACCTCCATGATGGCAGCTACAGTTTCTGGATGCTGTTCTGAGGGTGTCCCCAGACTGGCCAGTAGCTCCTCGGTGTGTGTGAGTGGGGACTGGGTTGGTGGCCCACCACCTGTTCCACCTTGTTCCCTGGCAATTGCTGTGGTATGCTGTTTTGCATGTTGTATCAAGTCCGTGCAGTGTCTGTGCACCTGCTGGTAGGTACGGTTATGGCCACCCACATTGTTCACCCTCCTACGAAGATCCTGCCACAGGTCATCCCGCTGCTGGGCATGCTGTGGCACATGGCTGAACAACACCTCTTAGTTCTCATGGAGGTACGGGATGAGGACATCATCCTCCTGGCGGCTGTATGTCAGAAGGCGTGTACGAGGCATTATCTGTAAGACATAATGATGGTGACAGGTCACAGTTTCAGAGATGTACAGACATACTGCTGCACATACATTTCTATGACATCTAGTACATCTGCACAGTTATCTTTGCAAATCATCATGACACGGACATGACTGACGTGTTTGTGTCACACACATGTAACACCCATTGTGCATTGGATATCATCAACAGATATGTGTGTCACCTCATGACAGTGTTCATACTCCATGTGAATGATGTCTTGATGTGGGCATGTCTATTTACCTGCACTGGTGTTCTTACCTATCTGCAGATGCCTGGATGTGTCCACGGTAATGCTGTTGACCTTGATGCTGTGTATATGTCACATATCAACACAGACACAGCCTTAATGGACTTGAGCAGTGACAATGCACACATACGCATGGAAACCTGTACATGCATGTGTTTTGCCATATACATCTACACAGCACTGTACAGCTGTTCAACATCCTGCCACAGATCGCCTGTGTTGCACATGTGGTAGACATGGGACAATGGTTAGTCGGACATCATTCGCAGGGATGCTTATGAACCATAGCATGTATGGGCAAGGTGTCCTAGCTGTGACAGACAGCCATTATGTCACTGTGAGGTGCATCAGTGCCACATTACTGATCCAGACGGTTGATACTACATCTACCATGCGGCCATCACACCATGTATGACTGGGATGACATGTGCAGCTTTGATGGACAGGGTTGCATGGTTTGGCAGGAGTATGTCACATGTATGGCACAGGGATCTGTCCAGTATGTGGCGATCCTAGAATTCGGACGGTGGATGTCCATGACATGTATCTTACAGATCAGGATATGGACATGTAGCATGTCCATCATCATGGTGTAGCAGATGTCTTTATGCAAGGTAGACAGCATGCTGCATAGTGGAGATGAGGATTGTGAAGGCTGGTATCGCCCATACACGCATGGCCATTACCCCTTAAAGGTGATATGTGATCCAATATTGGTCACCCCAGTGCTGTATATGCCTGTCCAATGATCTCCGTGCTCATGGATGGCACCCTGTCATGACATGAGTACCTCGTATGACTACCTAAGGGGCCTGGAGACGTCACCAAGTCAGGGAGGTGTACTGCACAGCACCATCCCTTACACAGTGTCCATAATGATGACCACATCCTAGGTGGTAGTTAATGTGTACAGGGATGTTCACCTAGCAGTGACAATGCTGATATCATCCATCAGAATGTGCACATATGTCACACACCTCACCCACACAGCCCATTCCATATGTTGTTCACAACACTGACACAGCTATTCCTCATAGGTCATGGCCATTCACATCCTTACATACACAGATGCCTAACATTTGTCTGTGTGGTATGGGCTACAATGAGGGTGGAGTACAACACATTAACCCTGTTCTACTGTAGCTGGCACTGGTGTGATATGCACATGTCACTCTGGCACCATTTGTAGTTGTGAGTCTGTCAACAGGCCACTGGTAGAACACTCCTGTGACATACAAAGGTATTTGTAATCAAACATCCGTACTGTCTTGTACATCTGTACTGCTAATATCTACAGTGATAATGGTTCATGGACATGCACACCATACTCAGCAGGGTTATAGTGTGGTGCCATACATTATGACTGTTATCACCACTTGTGGGTTGATATTATCCAACACCCTATCTGTATTTTATGGTCATGCTAGGCACTTGTACAGAACTTGTGAGCATGTCATGAGCTACTGATTAATATAGCACCTATTCCACACCATTTCCCACAGGTACACTGGCTGTGCTACGATTTCCAGCTTGCTTATGGTACAACAACTGTTGTACACACATAACTCACATATCCTGTGAGACATGGTTGTATATACAGGCATGTCCAACTGTCACGTACCAGTGCTATTCCTGTCTATAAGATGGATATGTCGTACATGTGGCAATGGAGCAATTGTCTCATGTTCACATTCAATGCTCACCTCCCGACATACAACACTACAGCCTGTGGGGGATGCACTTATGCAGCCCTGCTGGGGGTAATGCTGTCACCAACCTTGACTGCACCTGACAGTCATGTGGGGATGTGTAACATTCGCAACACACCACACTCATTACATAGTCTCACATGATCTCCACCACAGGGCACACATACAAGGACAACATGTGCAGTACCTCCACATACTCTGTGTTGGCACCAGAGGAAGCCCCCATATGGAACACAACATCACCGACTTATAGCCCACAGACTCATGTGTGCCCATCTCATACAGCCAATAGTGTGTTATAACATACACAACACACCAGTCATAGGTGACTCTGTAGGCGGTCACACTGCAGTTACACACAGCAGGCTACACAAGGCGATAGTCGCTTACATCTTGCTGTCGGGTAACTGGTTCTGCAACATGACCTATGCACCCATGCCACACCTCACCAGGTACGCTGTGACTTGTCATTCTCCATGTTAGTGTGACTGCCCTGAGATGCCACTTCACAGACTATGTGTGCAGGGACATGCAATAGCTCGCCAGTCTTGTAGCCCTGAAGGTATGGGCCAAGCCCTGGGGAGCATTATGCATTCATCCAGACCCGATACCACTGTACAACGCCTGACTGTGTCACTTCAGCAGTTGCCTATGCTTCTGATGTCATTCCGCAGGCATCTGGTATCTGTCCGCTTTGACTGACCTGGTCAAACACAATGCTTTGGCACAGATGACCTGCATCTGTCAGCCCTGGGAGTACAACTCACATGCAAGGCTCTTGCTGCTTCTATACTGCCTGTCTTGCACAGTTTCCAATAACAGTCACCGGCAGAATGGGAACTGGCAAGCACGACATGGGGTCATGTGACACAATGCTTGCATCTTCCTCTGTGATGCACGCAGGCAAGGCACACCTTAGAATGCACCACTCCAATATCTCTGCAGTGACTGGGACCTGCCTCTCATCTCTGCAGAGCACACCTGCAATGACAGGTTATAGACAGACCATACCTTTCAGGCACATACCTGGACTGGCACACCCACAGCTGAGGTGTTCCCACATCCCACTATGTTATACACACATCCTGGCTAGTTACTTAGCACAATGCATCAGAGGTTCTCCACATGCAACTAACTGTGTCCGGAACCACTATACACATTGTAACAAGCTACAGATTCCACTACATACCCCACGGTTACCAGACATCATTTGTTGGTGTACTGGACAGTAGGGCTCAGACAGCTACTACTTATGTGTGACTGACACTAACCCACACTTAACTGGGATAGCCACTCATGTACTGACACATCCATGAGTCATAACCTCCACTCAGCTGGATAAACCCATACACACCACCTCCAAGACCAACATTAACCTTGCCATGAACACTACCAACATGTGACTGGTGTTCCACACCTGTGGTCATCCCCTCATTGGTGGATTCCAAATATATGCTAATCAACCTTGTTAGCCACATCCTGGCACCACACCCTTCACGGCATACACAGTACATGAGTACTACAACACCTACTACAGACGTCTTATGACAGCGGTTGTTAATGTCATGACACCCGTGCAGATGGACATTGCACATACAAATGCTGCAGCACACCCCAGTGCACTTCAGTAGCACGTACACAACTGCATGGATCATGCTATGCCATACAGAGCCCACCAGATAACAGACACCACTCCGGTGGTCAAGTTCCATGGACATGATGTACAACAACAAGTGGCAGCTGTTGCACAGTGGTGTACAATCCCATGGGTGGGGTAGCTCACTGGTCAGCCTCGGTAGGGCCACGGAATCCCTCATCACATACTCCATGACTAGCTATGTAAACATTACTGCGACACATTCTGGAGTGTACCACAAGGCATTATGGTGGTATGTCAGTAGTCACTGGCAATACCCACATCTGCTGTCACATACAACAGTCACTCAGGAACATTACAGACCCAGGTGATGTTGGCAACATGCTGGTGGATGGTTTCAATGCTAACCTTACACCATCTCACTCACTACAGGGCCACAATCCATGCAAGAACATTGTGGTGTCCCTGCGGTCACACCTACACAGTACTAACCTGCACTCTATATGTCCTGGGACACTGGTCCCATGTCACCTTCCAAAGTCCCAGGCCATGATGTCCATAAACCTCTGAATGACATGTCTCCCCACTAGGCCACCATATTCAGTAATAGCCTTGTATCAGACATTGTGGCCCCTGAATGGCACACAGCAACATTCATCACACTCCACACAGGTGGCACCACAATGCACAAGTGGGACTATAGTCCTACACACCTGACTGGACTGTTCTGCACGGCTATGGGGCACATCATCAAGGACGTCATTCACAGAGACATTGTTGGGCTCCGGTCCTTTGATGCCACCCGGGCTGGACTTGTTAAGGCCAGAGCATGGCCCCTACACCTGGTGGACTCCTTTCATACAGTTACCAGGGTAGTTGATGATGGTATGGGAGTCCACACATCCTACATTGTCCTCTCATTGCCTCTCAGCACCGTTCTCCATTCTGGTATTGACAACATACACATCCACCTGCACATTGTACCCTATGTCTCAGGATGTTATGCAACATGGCTCATGGACAGGACACACAATGAGGGTAGCATACCATAGTACCTACTGCATTTCAGTTACATTTGGCATACCCCAGTCCTCAGTCATAGGGCCTCTCATGTTCAGTATATGCTTCCCTGAGGTACAGGCTAGCACAGAGGGACTTTCCCTGCCTAGCTTTACAAACCCCTGCATACAAAGCACCATGATTGATCCACCAGCTGATACTGACTCCATCCATACGGGTGCCACTGTGACAGATACCTGATATGAATATCATGGCCTCAAGCTGCATGACACAAGGTCCATGGACATCACCTTTGCATTACACCATTCACCCACTATCACATAGGTGGAAGTCCCCTACATACATGTCACATTGTACATGTTTGTAGTACACACGTATGTCACACCCACTCCTGTGATTACTGTATTGCCACTGTGGTGTGGATATTCTTCTACATGGCCACACTTATCTGTACTGGGTGTGTAGCTGCTACATAGGCACCCATTGTACCTCTGAACTCAAGACTTCTACACACATTCAAGGGTACACCACCCCATTTAGGGTGTACCTTACACAACAGCTACAGCTTTACATACCACAACATTAACACGCCATGATGTTTATTGAGCTCTGACAGCTAAGGTATGCGGCTGAACTATGGACACCACGTCTGTACACATTTGCATACTACATACTCAGGGGTGACCTCTGCTGAACAGACAGGGCCCATGTCCACAACAATATTAATGGATATACTCCACATACATGACATACGCAGATGCCACTGTGAGCAACATGCTCATGGATATGTGCACACATGCAACAATGAGTGGGATGTGCCTGAGGGTTACATTCCCAAACCGGACACTCACCATGCTTTGGAACATGACTCCTATGTACATCATGCAGGGACACTCAGTAGCACTGTTCATGTGATACCTCCCTTGGTGTTTGGGACACACATGTACGCCAGGGATCACTGCAGCGGCTGTACTGTGCAGAGGTGCAGGTAACACATGGCTCTGCTGATCACAGGACATTACCCTAGAGAGGTGCCACTGGTGTGAACACTGTGGTTGTGCTTACACATAGACTTGCCAGACTGCATGGTACCCCACTATGAACCTGTGAAGCTATTACATGTCCTTTGTGCATGGTTACTTGGTAGCCCTTCCATTTTGATTAGCTATCATGCTATTACAATGTCCCATGCCTACAAGCCATATGTATCCTGTTATTGTACATGCCAATAGACGATACCTGTGGTATGCATGATATGCCTGTTATGCTGTGTAGAATATCTGACATATCTACCTACAATACTATACATTACACATATTTTACATAGTATCCCATAATGCAAAGCATACTTGCACATTGGGACCACCTTAGACATGTCATTGTTGTTATATGCCCATACACATGCCTACTGTGACAGTACATCAACATACACTATCCCCGGCTATGGCACGTACTTGTTGGACATACCCTACCACTGACAGTGGGTTGTATGTAATTGTTCTGTTTAAAGCCCTCATGTAGCATCCCTTGTGGTGTCTGTGATGTGTACATTGTGGCCCACAGCTGGATGCACAGTTTCTACAAGCTTAGGTATGCTCAGCAAGACATCACTACATAAATACCTCTTCCCACGTTATGCATTGCGGGCATTTTTAATTAATGCAAAACGAGCTATACATACAGTAAATAATTAATACAAAACATGCTATACATATACTTACATACCGAGTGTTCTACATACCTTGTTATCGTTATGTACTTTCGTCTCTATCTCTCTCACACTGCTTACACGGGTATTTTGTATGAGCATATGGTCTGAATGTCTGGCAAGTCTTCCTTATATACGTCGATACCTGTAACATGTGGTATCCTGCCGCCTATTGGTGATTCTGAGTGACTAATTACTTGCATATCAGCTTTGCAGCTACTACATTCCCCAATTACGTGGCAACAGTGGGGTATAATTGACTTCTCAACTTGTGCGTTGGCCATTTGCCCTACCTTCGGGGAGACGGCCTGTATTGCATTTTGTTATGTGTAATTGCAACTGCTATGCATAGAGACAAGTATACTTTGGATTCATGTCCCCCGTGGATTGTGTGTGACAGCTAGAGTATGTGGTTCAACATGTGGGTGTACCTGTCATCCCAATGTCTGTTAACAGACCATTGCAAACAAAACCTGTAACATCGCTGTTTGTTCCATTATACAATGGCTGCAATTTTGCATGGTGCCTTTAATTGTGTCTCTCACAAGGTATGTCGATGGTTCTGCAGTTGTAATTGACTGACTGGATGTTTGTGCTGTTATTACAGTCTGTATTGCTATAGTTTCTAGTGTGGGAGATGTTGGTGGGTGTACGTACCAAATACAGGTTTGTGGGGCTTGCATTTCTACATATTCCATATATATGTGTGTGGGCTCCATCCCTTATTAAAGAGCTATCAGCTAGTAGACTTATGTTACGGGATTGTACATTGGGCCATTGTTAATTGGTTTCTATATGGTATGCAGGTGTGGTTGATACTTCCATACCTCCGGAATTGCAGCGATATGTAAAGGGATATGTCTACATGACAGCTATCCTGTGTATTTCTGTCCCAGATATTTGCAATCATTGCGGTTGTGTTGGTAACAGAACCTCTTTGCCATGGGTTGACACCTTTTCATATGGCCATTGTTGGACACTTCTGGGACACACAGCGGTGTTTACAGGCCAACACATAGCCACGGTCAGTACACAGGATAGCACATACTTTTATCCTCAGTACATACCTATTGTTGTTGGACTTTGGCTACTCATCATATTGCATGTAACATTCACGTTTCTTACATACAGGCATAACTATTTAATGCAACTATTACATTATGTATGGGACATATTAACGTCCTACGATCTCGGACATTTGCCCTTTGTAATGTTTTATGTCAGGACACACCTGCCCAGGGAGGGGCTGTCCCTCCTAATGTGGGACAGGTGGTGACCGTATGCCTACGGCTAGCTATACCCACACCTACCATAATCAACTACCTCTGGTTGGCACTAGCAGACACATGATGCGAACACACACACATTACAGTCACACGGGGACGCACATGGCACCCTCAACACACACATACACAGACTACGGCACTCACACACACAGTTGAACACAGTACCTACATGGACCGCAACACTGGCAGCGGTACCGAATTATACATTCATATCATCATACTATTACTCGTGGTTGTACTGTTCTCTTTCGGTCTTTCAGCCTCGTGGTTATGCATGTCGGTATGTTACACATTCCATAGTTGGCGGTATCCTAAGTATTTGTACCTCCAAGGTATTATGCATGTCGTTGACCTATCTATATATATTTGCAGATATCGCTGAATCCGTATATATCAACATATATCACTCTATCGCCCTTTCTATCTGTATTATATATATGTATATATGTGTACACATATATATATAAATATATATATATATATATATATATATATATATATATATAGTACATAGTAGAAACCAGGTGTTCTCACCACGAATGCAGTCAAAAATCAGAAATCCAATGCAGTGGAATAGTTCGAAACATTCACCAAAACTCCAGTAATAATCCAAAAGCAGGTTTAATAAAATGTGAGCGCTTTCACGTAGTATCTACTACGCTTCATCAGACAGATACAGAATTATTTAAAACCATCACTTAAATATGAGAAAAGGCGCCAATGTTAGCATCTAAAATTGATTAATTAATTAAACAAGTTACAATCAATTAGATTCAATTAACTTAAACTAAACTAGATTGTGTTGACTTAATTTAGGTAAAAGATGTCTACAGGCTGCTAGGTGCATATTTCCGTTACTGGAGTGCTTTGACTAAATAATACTATGTATCCAAGAAAATATAATGCAATGTAGCAAAGCTCTACATTGCAAATGTTGCAAAATGGAGCGCTACAAACTGTTACAAACAGATCGCTATAAAATAAAGCGCTGTGTGAATGCAGTAGGATAGTATCATAAATAATTGATCAATGCTGTAAATACTTGATGGTGAAACTAAGATCATGCTATGTGCATAAGATATATGCAAGTAAGCAACCATTAAAGTATCCATTTATGACCAATATATATGACACGAAAAAATATAATAATAATGCTATCATAAACAATTCATTAAATGTATATAAAAATCACATTTTTTAAAATCATGTTTTTTTAAAAAATTCTTTATATATAATAAACAATGCCTATATTTATTTATTAATGGAAAAATGAATTGTATATAAAACAATAACTATAAAAAGGGGCCATGTATAATGATAAGTATAATTGAAAGTGCAATGGATATGTAGTATTAATGTGTATATATACAAGTAAAATTGCATAGTGTAGCAAGACATCAAAGTGTGCAAAGATGTGAAAAATTCTAAAATGTAAGGCAAAACGACCCACATGAAAAGTGGTAATGCAAAATATTATTAAAAACATATATACTAGTATTGATGTAAAATTCATCTAATATCCAAGACTGGTTTGATAGAAATGTAGCTATTGAGACCAGGTGGTAGATGCGCACCTAGTCCCAAAATCCATTTTAATTCTACGTTGCTTAAATACGTGACATTATTACCACCTCTTTTATTAACATTCACTATTTCTAAAACTCTAAAGCAAAAACTATGCAAAGGATGTTCTGTTACATGTTTAGCTAAAGCATTTAATTCATTGTTTCTTTGTATGTCATAGAGATGGCCATAAATTCTATCCTTTAAACATCTTTTTGTTAAGCCAACATAAAAGGCCTGACATTTTTTACACGTTGCAAGATAGATCAGATTTTTTGTTGTGCAAGTTGCAAAAGATCTGGGTGAAAAAGTGTAATTCAAGATTGGATGCTGGAACTCTTGAGTTTTAGAGATATAATTGCATCTATTGCAATTATGACAGGGAAAAGTTCCTTTTCTTCTACTGTTAAAGGTTGATACTGAAGACATAAAGTGAAAATCATTACATAATAATCGTTTAAGACTTGGACTGTTCCTATACATAAAATAGGTTTAGTTCCTACGATTGATCTTGTATCAGGATCCATAATTAGAATCTTCCAGTTATTGAAAAAGACATTCTTCAGGCTCTTAATGTTGCTAGTATAGTTCAAAGTTATAGCAACACGATTTGCTTGAGTGACTGAAATATCTTTATTTGTGAAGGCAGGAGTCTTACTATTGAAATAACTGGTTCTATATTGGTATGTATTCTTAATAATACTATTCTTAACATTACTTATCAATATGGGATTATATCCTCTTTCAATGAAAAGTCCTTCCAAATAATCAGCTTCGGACTGTATATCATGGATATCTTTACAAAGTCTGGTTAATCTAATAAATTAACTTTTGACTATGCCTGGGAAGGTATACCTGGGATGCATGCTATCAAATGCTAATAACGTGTTCTTCCAGGTGGGTTTCCTATAGAGTGTAGACACAATAGAGCCACTGTCTGTTATTTTAAGAGTTATGTCCAAAAAATGTATGGTCTCATAAGAAGATTCCATAGTGAATCTAAGAAATGTGGAAGTGGATTCAAAATAAGATAGAAAATCTTCAAAATCTGATTTCGAACCCTCCCAAATGATAAGAATATCATCCACAAAACATGTGTAAAGCTTTACCTTTGCAAAAGATGGATGGCAAAACAAAAAACTTTTTTCCCAATTGAGAACCACCAAGTTGGCATACGTATTGGCACAGGGGGTGCCCATTGCCACCCCCCATTGTTGTAAGTAATAGCTATCTAGAAACATGAAAGCATTATTACTTAAAACTAACTCTAGTAGTTGGCATATCAGTTGTTGCCTATCCTTGGTAAAAGTTGTCTCCTTCGATAGCAATTCCCTTATGGCTTCAATCCCTGAGTCATTGGGTATAGAGGTAAAAATATTTTTTACATCTAGTGTGACTAAGAGATATTCATGTTCACTGGGAGTTAGATGTATATCTGATAAATTATTCAAGAGTTGATATGTATCTTTCAGAATGGAGGGGTAAGAATCAACCACTGGTCTTAACAGAAATTCAATGAAGGATGATATATTAGCGGTTACCCATTTGTCTCCCGTTACAATGGGTCTTAATGGTATGGGAAACTGGTTCTTGTGTATTTTGGGTAGCCCCTTAATAATAGGTGTAGTGGGATTGTCAATAAAGAGATAATCATACATTTGTTCACTGATCTGCCTACACATTAACATTAATAAAAAACATTTTTTGTTACATTTATATATATATATATATATATATATATATATATATATATATATATATATATATATATATCTGACGGGGAAAGTGACAGGCAAGTTACACCTTTCATTGTGTACTTGTTGGTGTATACTCTTTCCTGGACTTCGCACGTTTGTGTCTGTACCTGTCACATTACACACCTGCCATAGGTTAGGGTTGCCAGCTGTCCCACTCTGCGAGGGACAGTCCCTCTTTGGGCAGTTGTGTCCTGCAAAATATTTGTAAACATGACAAATGTCCTGTGATTTTAGAACATACTTATTTCCTATAGTTTATGTAATAATCGCATAAAACAGTTATTCTGTATCTGAACCAACAAACAGAATAAGTAAGTAAACATTACAAGAATGAGCTTTTATCTAGGCAAAACAGTGCAGTTCTGCTTTCCGTACTGGCTGGGTGTATGTGTCAGCCTGCAGACATCTGACATATGTCCCACATTAGTACTTTGAAGAGGTGGCAACCCTACCATAGGTACATCTTGCCTAGCAATAGTGTTAGGTGATTCTATACATGATTGCGTGTTCTACACCTGGCAGTGGTCGTTTTACCCTTCAGAGCAGGTGCTATTAGTACAGGGGTAAATAATGCTGGTTTCACCTGTTCTGGACATCATTCACTGTGATCTGCACGACATTCGGAGTAGCTTATCCCTGTTTTGCGCATATCCATATAGTCATATTTAAACGTCGCTTATGAGCAGTGGGCAATGCATATTCCCGGTAACGTGTGCTAAACATATGATCTGATGACCTGCATCTGACATGCATTACTCGTGCCTTCGGGATTACATTACATCCCTTGCAGGACGTGGGACCGGGAACATACACGACGGTCACTGCATTTAACATATGGCCATCTGGGATTTGTACACGTGCTATGTCATTTTGTACGTGGAGTACACTACAGCTGTTACTTCATACTGCAGTCACATGGGTAACTCAGTTAGTTTACATATTGATGAGTCCAGTTAATGGTATGTCCATGTGATGTTTACTGTATGTGCTCCAGCATTGGGTATGTATATCACAGTGAGCCACACACGATACTGTGCTACACCTTCAAACGACCATGGGTGGAGCATGCTGGGGTGACGAATACCTGTCATGGGTACACCCCATGCCTTGACACAACATCCATGATTATATTATGTGGAGCCCCTCATTAACGCAGCAGAGACTCCGTGCTGAGTGTCTGCAGAACAGTGCTTAAACACATGTGTTCCCACGATTGCCTCTGCTCCTCTACGCGACAGTTGGTTACTCGATGTTGTGGTGACAGCGGACACTGTTTGCCCCATTTGGTGTATGGCCTCTGACAATTGGCCATGTACCCACCGATGTACCTGGGAACCTATACACACAGCACCAACATATGCTGATAGGCGCATGTATTGTTTAGGTGTTGACATTCCGTGTTCCAATAGCTGTTGTGTGTACAATGTTTGTGGGCTGCCTATGTAGGATTCACACAGTGGGCCACCTATGCATTACAATTTACAGGTGGTCGTGCTTGTGTGCCATCCATTTTACTGTGTGTGCAGGTGGGGAGGTGTGTCAGTCCGTAGGGGCCTACACTGTCAGCGTATGTGCTATACGTTCCCTCTTTGCCAAGGTGTAGGCATATTGGGCATGCCTCCATCTGCCTACTGGGGCTGGCACAGTGTGTTCATGGTCTGAATCCCTCTGTGCCTGTGATGGCCTTGGCAAATGCGGTGGGCTATGAGGGCCTTCACCATTTTGTCCCTGCTGCAGCTGTTTCCGCAGGATCATATTATGTAGCATGGCACATACTATGACGATGTGGGCACAAGTGCCTGGAGAGTACTGCAAGGCTCCACCATATGTGTCCAAGCACCGGAACTGTGATTTCAGCATCTCGAACACGCGCTCTATGATGATTCTGGTTTGTGCGTGTGCCTCATTATGGTGTTCTTGCATAGGTGTGTGTGCATTTCTGATGGGAGTCATCATCCACGGCTCCAGTGCATAGCCAGCATCCCCCACAAGGTGGCCATGTGGGATGTCCCCCCTGACAAATACCTGATACAGCTGTGAGGCATGCCAGATATGGGAGTCATGGTAGCTTCCAGGGCTGATAGCACACACATCCATGATTATGCCCTGGGCATTGCACATGACCTGGCAGTTGATGGAGTGGAATCCCTTGTGGTTTATGTAGCGCCTACCATGCTCACCAGGTGGTGACTTGATTTGTATGTGCATGCAGTTTATCGCACCCAGTACTTCCGGGTAGTGTGCCACATGGTGGAAGTGATGCATATTGCTGGCCAACTCCTCCTGAGTTCGGGGGAAGTATATATGCTCATTGGCATGTGGTAACATGGCATCCAGGAACTGGTGTAGTACCCTGGATGCTGATGCCTGTGAGATCCCCATTATATCTCCAGTTGGCCTTTGAAAGGTACCTGTGGCTAGTATTCGCATGCTTACACATACCTTCGTGTCCACTGGGATGAGTTCCCCTCTGTTATTTCTGGTTCTCAGGCGTGGCCAGCACAGCTCCACTATTTGATGTAAGATGTCCCTGTCCACCCTGTAACGCTCTACTATCTCCAGATCATGTAGCCTCTGGTATGTTACCCTTGGTCTGAACACTCTTCTCCTCCTCCAGGGCCTGCGGTGGTTGTCGGCATCATCCTCCACAACACCGTCAGTCTCTAACACATGCTGATGAATCACAGCTATGGCAGCTCCCAACATGTACATTTTAAAAGTTCCCCGTGTGTTTACACCTATGGTGCAGTGTTTGGGAATTCACAGGTGTGTGTAGGGTGCTTTCACACTTTATACTATTGTGCTGTGAACACTGATGATGTCATAGGGTGTGTATGTACGATCATAGCTACAGGATATCTTATGTGTTTTACTACCGGAACTACTATTGTGGTGCCTTTGGTGTTGAATTACATTTGGCTGCCGTGGATTACCTCTTGACCTTCCCTTTACATTTCTGCACGTTCCACCTACCATTTTCTGGCATGCATATGGCAGCCTGCTTTAATTTGTACTTTCCTAGACCTGGCGTATCTTGTGTAATGTGTGCTATTGCCGGTCTACTGTCAGTTTGCTTTGCTCTGCTATGACAGATCTCCTATCTTTGCAATCCAATGCCTCCCCTCCTTTCTTTGCATTCCAATGCCTCCCCTATCCTGTTTTGCAGGTTTCTGCGAGCAGCCTTGACAGCCGCCGTCGATTGGCTGCCGTGAGTTGATTGGTGTTGATTGCTCATTAGTATGCCAATTACCCTATTTCGGCATTTTCCTTCTTTTCTTCCCCTGACTTTCCTGTTTGTGCTATTGTTCGCGCCGCGTGCATCCGCTTACTGGGTTTCGGGCATGTTTTCATCCCCGTACACATGCGCATTTGGGCACCATGTGTGCTCTCAACTAAACGATTCTATACCTTCCTCCCCACCCCTGTCCTGCTTAGCAATGGACAGGCCAGATTTGCATTGCTCCAATGTGCTTACTGCTACAGTGGCACACCCCTCTGCTGATGTCATGTATCTCCTCTGAGCCACTCCTTGGTGTTATAGCATTGCGCCGTATGGTTCAACCTTCATCCGGCGGGACATTTGCGATTCAGTATTATCTGCCTCATTTGCATGGCATTGACTACTAATTCATAGTTACCGCGCCGAACACTGTTGCAGGCCCTTAGCAACCCTTGCACCTTGGTTGTGGTGTTCCATGCCTACCATTGTGTATTATGGTGTACACCTGATTTGTATTACATTGTGATTTTATGACATTTTTATATATTTTCTTTATGTTCCAGTTTGCACACACATGCCCTGCGGTTGTACTTTGCATTACTGTGGACATGACATTAAAGTTGTTTTTTAGTTGTTGTGCATCCTTTCTTATGCCATTGGCTGTGTATTTAGCCATTGGCATATGTTAACTTTGTAATACATGAGTCTGGTCTGCTTCCATAGCTCAGATGTTCTGTTTGGGAAAATGTAAACCGTGTTTTTTGGTTTACATTTCCGTGGCCTTTTGCTACACCTGCACCACTTCATGAATCGCTATATGCCTTCATTTGCACGGTGCGACACTGTGCATGGGGTGATTAGCATACCTATGCTGAGGGCTGCGCAGTTCTGGCATATGCCGGTAGTGCACGTGGTATTGGATCGTACCTGAATCGCTCGACGGCCATATTTGGCGTTATTACGCCTGCGCCTGGCGCAAGCTTCATGAATTCTGGGGAGAGTGTTACTAAAGACCACATTTTTGGTGTTTGCCACGGTTAGGCAAGAAATGGTGACCAAAGTAGTTACTTTGTTACTTAAGGAAGGAGTCAGTGGAGTCTGAGGTATCTGTTTGCAGTGTCCCTCTTGTAGTAGCACACGAGATGCCCTTACATATTTTTGCATTTAAAGAGAAGAACGGTCACACTTTCTAAAGCTATAGGAAGCATACTTTTTGTAGAGCAAATGTGTTACTACTAAGAAATGAAAGTGAGTAGAAAACAAAATATGTAACATTTTTAAATCAATTTCCTTATCTGGCATCAGTCCTGCCACCATAGCTAATACAGACACCTGTGTTGGCTGCTGATTATTTAATTTTAAGACTATTTTGCAAATTTTCTGTTATAAGTAACAAGAGATTTTGTTGTCTTTTGAGCTATTACTTTCTACAAGTGAGCTAGCATTGAGAATTTCCATTGGCTGTTTGTTGCTCTTGTATTGCTTTATTTTCTTCTGCATTGTGTAACATTGCCCTTATTTGAGTGTAGCCACAAACAGCACAAAACCATGGTAGTCCATGGTGTATAGCAACCAGTTGGTTCTTTTCTGAAATTGCCTTCCAAGTGGCCTAAATTAATTTATTGAATTATTCAACCCATATCCATTTATCAGGGCCAGCCTTACTCATAGACGAACCAGGCAGGCACCTAGGGTGGCGTGCGTCTAGGGGTGCCTTTTACCTATTTATTTCTGTACTTTTAGAGCAATGTTTCTTTGTTGTATAAATAAATAAATAAATAAATAAATAAATAAATAAAAGCATCCTTGCTGAAAAAAAATGCACCCACAGCATGGTGGGCATTCCAAGGGACCGGTGCTTCAGATGATTTGACATTCAAGTGACATCACTTTAGCTTAAAAGTCATGAGATCACAGGAGTAGAGACTTCACAATGTTGAAATGTAAGTATGATGCAACAAGAAGGAGTTTTCTTTTTTTAAGTGAGAAGAGTGAATCTCTCATGCCTGGCTTTACCAACCGACTGTAACGGTAACAATTTACCAGACCAAAAAAATTAAGAGGGACAGAGGTCACAACTATGAGACAAAGTCAGAGACATTTTGCAGAATTCTGGACAGGGATGAGAGGATGGTGCAGTATCAGTGAGATATGTATTATTGCTATCTTTACAAGAATGCAGCAGTGAACAAACAGATATTTTTGGCAGTATTGGTAATTTTATAGTTTGTGTAGACAGTTGAGATAGGAGAATAGTGTGGTGAGATAACATTACTATTTTCATTATAATGCTGGCAGTGATCAACCAGATGTTTACGCAGTATTTCTAGCTTTGTAATTTGAGTGGACAGTTGAGATGAGTGAATGGTGTGGTGAGATAACTGTTATTACTATTTTACAATGATTCTGGCAGTGATCATCCAGATCTTTTTGGCAATATTTCAATGGCTTTGTGATTTGTGTGGAGCAACTTGGATTGCAATACCTTAATGTGTGGCAACTTAATTTTGTGGACTGTGGACGTGAAATAATATTACATAGCTAGTACACATTGTGGCTACAACTGTTAGATGGGGTGGGGTTGGCTGGATGAAATTAAATGGCCATCTTGTTGCTAGCTCATTTTAAACAGTCACTAGCTGTGCATTTGCCAGAAGTTAGATGGGCTACTTACCTAGATACCTGACATGCAAGGACAGGTAGGTATAACTCATAGTTTTCTGCTGTGGAGGAAAATGACTAGCTCACTGCTTCTGTTTGGTCATTATTTTGGCTTTGCAGGACTAATATGATTATGTGAAACAATGTGCAATATTTTAATATCTGGCAACTGTTTGGAAAAAAGATGAAATACATTGCACAGTCATTCTTTTTTTGTCACAATCAGACATCTGAAATGCACATAGAAATGGCTATAACTGTATGGTGGGGGGGGTCTCTGGATAAAAGTAACTGACCGAGTTGTCACCTGGTTAGTTTAATGGATAAATTCATCACAGAATACGCACCCCTTCTAAACCTTTAGAGGCTGGGGACTCTCCCACACACCACGGCTATATGAGTGCATTTTGACATGCACATAGTAATCTCTTCTGCTTTGAACTCCACATAGTCTGTAATAAACCTTGCTCATAGATGAACACAGAAAGCAACTGTACGTGTGTGTGTGTGTGGGGGGGGGTGGTGGCTGGGGATGATATCATTATTTCTTTAACATTCCGCCCAAATCTCATCAATATCTTGTGTTGGACTGGGGACAGTGTGGTCATTGTTTCTTTAACTTTCTTCACAGACTTCTGAGGGGTGCACAGAGGATCACTATAATGTGTATATCAGGCACTGTACGGTCTCTAGGCATAATAAGTTGGAAACATTACTGTAGTCATTTTTTTCATTTTCTTCACAATCAAACATCTGATACAAATTCAGATGGCTATATTTTGGGAGAGATCAAAAAAAGTGTGATATTTATATATGTGTCTGACAGAAAATATGTTATGTTTTATTTGTTTTTTTTTCAGTGTTGATCCTGTCTGATATCGGAAGCGTACACAGAAGATGGCTGTCTTTTGGGGGTAGGGGATGATGAGGAATGCTGCATGTAAATATGACAACAGGAGCTTGAAATATGATTGTGGACAGTTGTGCCTTAATTTAATCCAAATTTAGCACCAGAGATGGATACACAGAAAGTGACTACCTGTTTTGAGGATGGGGTAAAGGGACAGGCAGTATTGCCAGATATGATATACCCATCCTTACAAGAATTTGTCTTCTCAGTTTATTGTGAACTCGTGTTTGGTCAGCTTTGAACTTTTCAACTTGAATACAACATATTTCTTATTCGAAATAAAAAGTACAATAGAATTTCTTTTCCACACATATGATTTTTGTTCAGGCCATTATTGGATCAAAAGGTTGGAAAAAAAAGCTCATAGGTTCTGGATGCCTAGCAGACCCCAGACCCACCCAACTTAAATTTAGTTATTATAGGGTAGTTTTGGTCAGTTAGGATGTGTTTAAAGGATGCAGTAAAAAGCAAAGTTGAATAGTAATATTGAATATCTTTCCTTAATCATGATTTGCATTCAGGCCATTGTTGGATGAAAAGGCTATTAAAAAAAAAATCACTAATACTAATTATTACTGTACTGATACTGTACTATGCTTCACTAATACTAATTATTAATGTACTGATACTGTACTATTTGCAGTACTATTTACTGTATGTATATACACACAAACACACACTGCACCTATGTTCCTGGATGTAGTTGCTGAGAGAAATACTCCAGTGAGTTTGATTACTAGCTAACTTGTTTAGCTTCATTGGTCATTAGTGAACTCTGCTGCATGACTCATTGCAGTTTTTGGTTGAGCTGTGCAGTGGTTTGTTACTCAAAGGTAAATAAAGATTACTAGTATGCTTAGTTCCTGTTTCAAATGATTTAAAACCATATACTATCCCTATGTCACTAAGTATACTCATATACTCACTGTCTGGCTAATCTGGAAATGCTTTCAGTTCTTACCCCCTCTGTAGACAGTCTGAAGGCACTGAGGTTTTATGGAAGTGTACTAACTGTCTCAGGCTTAATGAAACATATTATTGCTCCCACAGTGTGACTTAGTTTGTGAGAGGTATAAGTACTTAATGAACTTGGAACCTTTCCTGTCACTGCACTGTGGACTCTGTATGCGGTGCATGTACACACACACACACACACACACACACACACACACACACACACACACACACACACACGCACACACACACAAGCACACACACACACACACACACACACACACACACACACACACACACACACACACACACACACACACACACGCACACAGACCACCACCACCAAACTTGCTTATGCTAAGGTTTTTCCTCAGGTAGACAGGAAATGCTGGAGGTGTAATGGCAAATAAGGTGGTAACTGGGGACATGTTTCTGGGAGCTTAAGGAGTTGGCAGATTTTAAAAATTAACTGCAGAGTACTTTGTCATGAATGTTGGGGGACCAAAGTTGTAACTAAGGAAATTATTATTTTTTGAACTGAGACAGAGGAAACAAATTACCTAGAAATAGTAAGCCTTTACTAAGTTGCATACCATTGCTTATCAAAAAAAAGTAATTGCTAGAAAATGGAAATCAAAATCTATACCATCTGAAACTGAAGTACTGAATATCATAAAGAAGGAAAAGGAACTTGAGGCGGGATCTTCAGAAAATGGAAGGAGATCACTTCATAGACATGGAATTGTGGGACAGTATATGCAGAATAAAATTCAGTAGGAGTGAGGTTTAAGGGATGGAAGGATATGAGCAAATGATGTAATGGTGGAGTGAATAATTGTTAAAAATAAAAACTAGTAGTCTTAAAACATCATTGATGAGCTCAGTCACAATAATTTCCAAAAATCATGAAACCCAGGTAGTGTTCAAAGCAACAAGCCACACCTACGTCTAAGTGTAAAAGCGGGTATGTTTAACACTGTAAAGTATTTAATGAGGTTCACTTATCTGTGACAAATAAAGGCTTGTTGGTATGGAACTCTACCTGGGTTTTATGATTTTTAGAACTTTTTGTGACTGAGCTCATGAATGAAGTTTTAAGACTTCTAGTTTTTCTGTTTTTTTATTTTTTCCTCAACACTTGTGTTGGTGAGGTTGGAACTAGACAGATTCCTGTGCTTGTTCATCACTTTTTATAATTGTTAAAAAGAAAACATATATGTATACTGCATGAAAACAATGAGAAATATCACTTTATTTTTTCTGTTAATATATGTGAAAATATGTCACTAATGCAATTGTGATTTTAAAAATATGTTACAAAAAAAGTCCATCTTCAAGTCTCCTAAATTTACAACTAAGAAATCTCAGACAAGTTGTACCTCTACATCATCAATACATGTGTCATCAGACAATACATGTAGTTCACCTAGTCACAGAGGTGTATGCCACAAGTCCATAAGGCCAATGAGTGATGTTTACACTCTCAGACACCTAGTCACAGAGGTGTATGCCACAAGTCCAAAAGGCCAACGAGTGATGTTTACACTCTAGGACACCTAGTCACAGAGGTGTATGCCACAAGTCCATAAGGCGTACAAGTGATGATTCCACTCTAGAAAATGTTTTTATAGTTGATGACTGTATTGTCAGGCCCAGTGACATTACCCTCATCTGACCGGAGAAGAACAGGGTAACAGCTGTCTTTCAAGAGCCAGGAACCAGGAAGGTAACTCCTTCCTGACAAACACAGCTGTGATCTGCTGGTTGACCAAGTGATGGTGAATGAGCTTAGGTGCCCCACCTAAATAGATATGCAGAAAGGTATGACTGACCTTGCTAAGTATATGGCAAATGTAGAAAAGACAATGCTTCTGAGGGGACAAAACCTAGAATATTGCAAAACCCAAGGACAAGCTAACTGGCTTCAATAATTGGCTTAGTAGCTAGCATCATTCTAGAGGATCCAGTATGTGTCTGCTTGGGATGAGAAGGCTGACAGACCATCATGTTTTGCAAAGGATGGCCTACACCCCTGTTACTAGTGTTTTGAATTCTGGCTAAAACTTTCACTGGCCTTTTTTTTTCCAGCAGATTCTACTTCATGAAATTTTGGAAATTCAAACCACCATAAACAAAATCAAATACTAGTTAATAATCACCTGTAGATCACCCCCCATATCCCCCACATATGGTGATACCTATCTTAACATTATAACGATCTTCCTATAAACCTTAAAACATTTACTAGAGTTGAATTCAATTACTGTGCAATGAACTGTCTCACACTACAAAAGGGCAGTATTTTCAATATGTCCTAAACAGATGGTACAAATCCTTACTAGGGGACACTTTATCCTGGATCCTGTTTATACAAATATTGCTCCCTCTTGTACAACTCCACAATTATCATCCTCCATGTAAAAACAAGCTACAAATTGGTGATATTCACATGTAAGACTGGAAATACCCCCAACATAAATGCATTGGTATAAATGGACTTCTCATAAACAAATTTCCAGCAACTACCAAACAAACTAAATTATTTCCATTGCATCACTACCCAAATCATCACCATCATCATCAACCCCCTTTTTCACATGTTCTACATGGGGTCAGGGTGTCATGTCAACTGTTGTCATCTTTCTCTAGTCAATGCCACTTTCCTAATCCATCCACCTCTTTGCTGGATACCCTTGTTTCCTCTTGCCTTCTTCCTGTCTGTCCCAAATCTTCTTCACCAGATTGTCTTCTGCTTTTCTGGACATGTTGCAGTGCCACCACAATCTGTTCTCTTTGACCTTTTCTGCAATTGCTCTAATGTCCTAATTTCTTTGTCTATCCCACAGTGTGCATCCTACCACCCATCTCAGGCAATTTATCTCCATCACCTCTAGCTTTCTCAACTGCTCTGCCTTTACTGCCAAGGTTTCTGTACCATACAGCAGTGCTGGACACATCACTATTTTGTACACCTTACTTTTCAGCTTCTTTTAATTCTATTGTCATACACTACTCCTGACACTGTGTGTCAGTTGGTTACAGCCCCTCTGATTTCTCTCCAGTCAACTCTGTGCCAGTTAGTTGTAGCCCCTCTGATTCTAGTTTTGAACTCCTTATTCAGACTTCCCATCTCCTCAACCATCCCTCCCAGATACTTTAAGCTGTTAGCCTGCTTCAGTATTTTCCATTCTCTCTCAATTCCCAACTTCTTCTGAGCTCCACAATTTGTTGTCATTTCAACTGTCTTGTCTGTACTCAGTTTCATCCCATGTGTCTTCAGTTTTTCATCCATTCCCCTATACTTTGCTGAAGTTCTTGCTCAGAGTCATCCTGAAATCCACATGGTCTGCATAAAGCAGCTTTGTTGATCTGACCCTCTGGCTTGTTTGCTAATGTAATCCATCACCATTATGAGTAGCAACTGGCACAGAGCTGAACCCTGATGCATCCCCACATCCACTGGGAACCCCTTTGTAAGACCAAATACTGTTCCTAAGTGAATCATTGAGTCCTTGTACATAGCCTGCACTAATTCTAACAATGTTCTTGTGACTTCAAACCACTGCAGGTTCAAAATGCAAATCAGCTTCCTTGGGATCTTGTTATATACTTTCTCCAAGTCTAGGAATGGACAGTTGGACTCTTTCCTCATTTCTAGCTTCTTTTCAACTATCTGTCTCATTGCAAACATTGGGTAAGTTGTGATGTATCCTGACCTGAATCTGAACCGCTCATCTCCTATCTTACTTTCTACTACTCTCCATATTATTTGTTAATCACCATCTCCAGAACTTTCATGCAATGTGATAAGAGCTTGATACCTCTATACTGCCCACAATAGTGAATATCCTCTTTGTTCTTGAACACTGACACTAGTATGATTATTCTCTGGTCATCTGTGTTACATCTTTCCCCTCCATACTGCTATGAGTTCCCTCAGGAACCACCAATTCTCTTCTATCTCACCCAACATCTTTATCATATCTGCTGTGACCTCAATGGAGTCTGTTGCTTTTCTTGACTTCATTTTTCTTAGTGCTGTTCTTACTTCTATTGTGGGCTCTTCCTTTCTTTCATCATAGGCTGTGTCTGTGGCAGTATAGCTTCTGTGCTTTTTCTTCTTCATTCAGAAGCTGCTGGAAGTACTCCTTCCATCTATCTTTGATGTCCTGTGGACTAGTGAGCAGGTTGTTGTTGGCATACCTTAAGAAGGGTGTCTGACTATCTTCATTATCTTTCTGTCTTTGCCTTACAACGTGAAATAGTTTTTTGTGCTATCTAGTGAGCCACTTTCCAGAAGTTGGTAGACAGCCTCTGATGCCTTGTTATTTGCTATTGCAACTCCTTTTGTATCCTTTTTGTTAGCCAACCTGTATTCCTTCCCAGCCTGGTTTGTCTTTTCTATCTCCTACTTTTTCATGCACTCCTTTCTTTTGATGACTTCCTGGACTTCTGCATTCCACTAACCAGATTTCCTTATGTACCTTACTTCCATACCTGGCTTGGCCACATATCTGTTCTGCGGTCTTCTTACATGCTGTTCTGAGGCTGGATTCAACTCCACCTATTTCCTGTTCCTCTTGAGGTGCTAGAGCCCTGAGTATTGCCTTGAACTGTTGTGCTTTCTGTCCGGTCAATTTCAAGGTCATCAGCCTGGTCTATGTGGACCTTAGAGCCTTCTCTAACCACTGTTTACAGCTGATTGGGGCAACCACTGGTTTATGCTGTGGGCTGAATGTTTCACTGGGGATGACTTTTCAATCATTGATTCTACCCCAGTGCACTTTACTTACTAGGAAGTTTACCTGAGTTGCATGTTGACCACTCTTGTATGTGATCTTGTGACTGCCTCTGTTGTTGAACCATGGGCTGGCCACCATCAAATCATTTGCCAAACAGAAGTCTAGAATGGCCTGTCCTTCTTTATTCCTCCTGCCCCACCCATGTGTACCTAGGCAGTCCTCATATCCTGATCTGTCTGTCTCGATATGAGCATTCCATTTACCGATTATTGACACCAATTCATGTTGTCCTGCTTTATCCAGTAGATCCTGTAACTGCTGTCTGAATGCACCCTTTTCTCATCATAACCCTGCTGTGAGCCATAGGCTCAGATTATGAATACTGTCCTGTCACTGCAATGGAGTCTGATTGCCGCAAATCTGTCAGTATTTCTGATGACATTCCTCACTGTTTTTTTGAAGTCTCTCTCTCTCTCTCTCTCACACACACACACAAAAATTCCCACACCATTTCTAGTCTGTCCTCCTCCTGAGTAGTATATCCTGGATTCCAAGTCAAGTGGCTTTGCTGCAGTGCCCTTCCACCTTGTCTTCCGGGTACATAGGATGTCCAGCCTCCCTCTCACCATAATCTCAACCACTTCCAAGCTGTGTGCTGTCATTGAACCTACATTATGTGCAGCAATTCTTAGTTCACATTTGGCAGCTTGATTGGTTTTATGTCCAGCTTTTGCTCAACAGAGCTATCCCAGATAACCCAAGCTGGACAGCAGGACACCAGCCAGCTAGTAGCTTACTGACCCAGGGCTGCTGGATTTTATTGTGAGCACACACACTGACCAGTGGGGAAACATATGCCTCTTCTACCATTAACCTGAGTCCCTGATGTAGGTCGGAGTAGGCCAGGTCCTCAACCCACTTATCACTGGCAATTACCCTTGCCCATTTGGCAATATTAGTCAACATGACTGAATCACCTAGAGCCATATTTTATACCATCAAGTGGCTACCTGTGCCACAGCATGCATTATGTTATCTGTGTTGCAATATCTTGAGGATACTGCACACCGGAGTAGATGCCCAAAGCAGTTGGTTTATAAAACTCTTGTCCCTGTAGGGCGCCATGTAGAGTCTGTGCTGATGTCCACAAGTCCATTCTTGGGTGAGTATGAGATGGAAAGACTGAGCATGTATTTAGAAGGTGGGAGGAACCCCACAGAGACACAGGGGGAACATGCAAACTGCATGCAGGCATTAACTGGAGGTCAGGATTGAACTTTGTACCTTGGGCATGAGAGGTGAAGACCTTAAAAATTGTGCCAACTGGTCCCAAACCAACCCTATAAATAGAGCGCAAGCTTTATATACCAATTATATTCTCAATTAAATATTTGTATAGATGAATCAGTACCTACCCATAGTAAATACTTAAGAAAATATAAAAACAAACCATTATGGTGACAGACGTACTGCAAACATCACTTCACCCACCTCATCAGTCCCTGATCTCAACCAAAGATCACTATAGAATAAGTCCTATCAGTCCTTTCTAAAACAGAGAGTACTGCATCCACTGGTCCTGATAATATTCATAGGTTCATAGGTTAGTACTAGGCTAACTTGGCCCTGTGGGCCATTTTAAGCCTAGCCAATTACCCCATGTGAGAATCAAACCCTGCACCTTGTGTCTGTAAGGTAAACATCATAATCATTATACCAACCCCTCCCCTATAATGGGAACTTAATAATTAGCACCAAAAATGGCCTACTGAAACCTCTATTAAGCATCATTAACATGAGTGTTGTAACAGCCTACATCCTGAAGCCTGGAGAACAGTCACTGTGATATCCCTCCATAGGAGAGGACCGGCCATGGACTCTGGTAATCAGAGACCCTTTTTACCAGCCTTATTTGTACAGCCACAGAATATATTGTTTCTGATGTTGCAAATTTAGACATTTATACTCTCTTGGCCTTGAATTCACATCAGTTTGACTTTGTCAAAAGTTAGCCATACCCTTTAAAAGAAGTCTACAAGTTTAAGAAGGCAACTCAAGCAATTGATGGTGGTTATATGGTGTACAATGCAAACTTAGATCAGACAAAGGCATATGATACCGCCCCCCATATCAATTCATAGGTACATAGGTTGGTACTAGGCTATCGGCCCTAGGGCCTATACAAGCCTAGCCATAACAATTCCCTGGCTATTTCTTCCCACACTATTTACTTTCCTGGACCCCTGTCTAGCAGGGTGACTGATGTGATCCCCGGGGTGAATTTCCTTTCTCCCATCCAATCATCAAGGTTCCTTTTGAAGAGGTCAAAGAGGCTTTCTGCTTGACATGTATGGGCAGTCTATTCCAGAGTCTGGGGAGTCTCTGGGTCAGGAACTTATCCTTCCAGCATGTTTTGTTTATTGTGATGACAAGGTTTAGCTCCCTGGAGCATGTGGCTCTGAGGGATTGGGTTTTCTTTAAGTGTAGCATGTCCAACAGCTCTGGGTTTGACATGGCCTTGTTTGTTAAGCAGAGATCGCCTCAGAGTAGACGATATGTGACAGAGTATAGCTGGAGTTTTTTAAGGTGGTCAGCAAAGGGCATCTGCTTTAGGCCTGTGATTCTTTTAGTGAGGTATTTCTGCAGCCTTTCCAGTTGTCGCAGATGTCTTGAGAGGTACATACCAAATAGAGCGTTGTATTCTATAATGAGTCTAATGAGGGATGAGTACAGTGGGACAATGACCTCCTTTTTTCTTCATGAAAAGCCCTTAGTGATGAGGTGTGCCACATAGAAGGATTTCCTGACTGTTGTGGCAGTGTGGTTATTGAAGGTGAGACCACTGTCCACCTGTATCCCTAAGTCTCTTATCACACTTTCAGTGTTTAGTGTACTGCCACCTATGTGGTAATTCACGGGTACATGTTTTTCCAAAAGGGGATAACTATGCATTTCTTGGCATTGAGCTTGAGCCCATGGCTCTGGCACCAAGCATCTGTTTCTGCAAGGCCCTTTTGTAGAGTATCCACATAATTTGGGGATTCAATAATGGCTCCAAGTTTGCAGTCATATGTGAACTTTGTTAGCCAGAGTCCATTAGTGTTGGCCTGTACATCAGAGAAGTAGATGCCAAACAAGAGAGGTCCCAGGACTGAACCCTGAGGTACTCCACCTGTCACTTGTCTGGAGCTGGATTTGGAGTCAGCTACTTTTACAGTGTGGGTTCTGTCAGTAAGCCAGTTGATAACCCATCGAGTGGCATAGGGATTAATGCACAGCTTAGTAAGTTTATCTATGATTCCAGAGTGGGGGATGGTGTCAAAGGCCTTGGCGAGGTCCAGATAGGTTGTGTGGACTGCCTTACCCTTGTCCACGGCTCTGGAGACTGATTCGAAGAAGTCAATCAGGTTCAGGAGACAAGATTGGCCCTTCACGAACCCAAACTGGGTGGGGTCCAATGTTTTAAGTTTGCCAATGTCTTTGTTTATAAGTTCCATGATAATACATTCCATGGCCTTGCAGATCAGGCTCATCAGACTGATGAGGCGGTAGTTCCCGGGATCCAAGGTGGATCCCCCTTTGTGGAGTGGGATAACTGTAGCTGTGCGCCATTCAGTGGCACAAAGCCTGAGGTGAGGGCATGATAAAACATGACACTTAGGTGAGGTGCCAGTTCATTTTGTAGTTCATTTAGTATACAGCCCAGGATGTCATCTGGTCCCATGGATGCTGTATTCTTAGCTTTGGATAGTGCATTTTTTTACCTGTGTGGCCATTATTACCAGAATTTGGCAATCTTCCGGTACTGAGATGGGCCATTTAGGTGGAGAGAGGGGTGTGAAGTTGGCACTGAATTGATCTGCCAGGATATTGGCAATATCCTTGGAATCAGTATATTTAATGCCATTCTGTTGTAGCTCAGAGCAGATCTGAGCATTGCCATTTATATTCTTGACATAGTTATAGAATGCCTTGCGGTTGTCTTTCAAATCTTTGGCAATTTTATTTTCGTAACTTGCTTTGGAGGATTTTATGAGGGATCTTAGCTTCTTACTGAGGCTGGTAAGGGAGTTTTTTTCCACTTTTCTGCAACAGTTTCTTCCTTTTGTTGTAAAGTTTGTTTATGGCAGGGGACCACCAGATTGGCTTCCTTTTTTGGAGGAGAGCATCTTGGTTCTATTCGGGATGGCACGTATCATGCATGAGTGGATGTGCTCGTATAGTGCCTTAGTGTAGGACTCAGCAGTCGAACTTTCAGCTCCCATCTGCACGGATGTCATGAAGTTTGTAACTTCTGACTTAAGTAGCATGAAGATGGCTTTGGAGAAGATTTTTATGGAGGTTTCCTTACTGGGGCATGGGGGTGGGATGTGGATGTTAAGGGTGATTAGCTTATGGTCTGACCTGACCAATGAGGGGGTGACCATAGGTGTGGAGCATCGATTTCCCATGTTGGTAATGACCAGATCTAGGATATTGGAGCCCCTGGTGGGACTATGAATTAGTTGATCCAGGGCACTGGAATTTATGAATTCCAAGAACCGTTGGGCAAAGGTGTTGGTACACGAGTAGTTTTCCCAGTTAATGGCAGGGTAGTTGAAATCACCCAGTATTAAGGTGTTTGGTTGTATTTTAATATTTTCCAGTATGTTTAGAAAGGTGTAGTAAGAATCTTTTTATCCAACCACTGGCTTTGCTCTTGCAAAAATCTTGGGGCATGGTCGGAAATCTGTAGCAAGCTACAATTTGGATTGCAGTCTTACCTAGTGTTAGTTGCACCTGTAGAATTTCAGACACATTGTGTTGGGCCACTAACCTGGTGGTGTGAATATCCTTAGTGAATATGGACACTCCTCCACCTTTAGTGTTTCAATCCTGGTTTGGTGGCCGAAAAGTGTGGTAAGAGTTGTAGCCTGGTATTGCAGGGGTGCTCTCTGGAGCCTTGAATCAGGTCTCAGTTACTGCACAGATATCGATGTTCTCCATTTTTAGGAGTGCCTCGAGAGAGTGCATTTTGAGGTTTAGACTTCTAGCATTGAGTAGCACTACCTTCAGATTTTGCATGCTTGTACCTGTTACAGTGGTGGTTTTGTCCTTTGAACTTTGCCTAAAAAAAGCACTATAGGGGTGGCAAGTGCCTTAGCCAGTAACCTGAATCCCAGGTGCGACAGGTGCAGACCATCTCTGGCAAAGCATCGTGGTCTGTCTATCATGTCGTCCCAGGCAGACAGATACTGGATCCCCTTTAAATGACACCAGAAGCTTAGCCAATTGTTGAAGTCAATCATTTTGTCCTTATATATATTGTGGTATCATTCTGGGCAAAGGCAGGATGCTACTCAGGGCTAGGTCATACCTACTTGGGCCAAATGATCCAAGAGCTCTTCCACATCTCTTTTCATGTAGTCCAGGGAGGTGCATCTCAAGTCATTCACTCCAACATGGACAACGACAGAGTCATATTTGTACTTGTTATGGAGTGACTGGAGTGCATGAGTTATCTGGCACCCGACAGGCAGCTCACTGTAATTTTCTCCTTGTTCAGCCTGGTGAGTGGGACATCAGTGTGCCTGACTATAAAGTCACCTATGACTAAAGTGTTAGGTACATTGTCTTGCCTTAGGGGCTGTTGCTGAGTGGCACACTGGTGTTGTGAGCTATGTGACACTTTGGTTGTGATTAGTGTTTGTTTGCGTTTCAGCTTTGGTGGTCCTTGTTGCTTGGGCAGGTTACAGTTAAGGACCTCCGCATATGTGGATTTAGTGTTGCTATGTGTGGGTGTTGGTGGTGTGAGTTTAGAAGGGGTAAGTGTTGCTTGAGGTGTAGTGCGGGTGTTAACCTTCTCCTCTTGACTGTCTAGCACAATCTTGGGTGGAGAGAGCTTTGCTTCCAGTTTGGCTATGTAAGTGCATCTCTCATAGGTTGTAGTGTTGGGTGGCAGGAGGAGAAGGTTTTCTGTGTACATGAGGCAATTGTTGCATTGCCCCAGTATGCCCAGATTCACCAGGTGTACAGGAGAAATCAACGGAAGTTGACCCATGGACATGGAGATTTAGGCACCCTTACAAATGACTCTCTGTCTTTTGATCATCATGTCTGCATTGTAGTTAATATCCTTCTGTCTGGTCTAAATAATAACTAAAGACATCTCAATCAGGACCAAAGAAGTCTTACTTCTGTTGCACTTATCTTTTACCTGACTCATTATTGTATGCAACGCTTCCTGCGGTATGTACTTATTGAAACATACCCCTCAAATGGAGAGACCTCAGAGGTTCCTAACTAGAAAGAAATCACAGATTGACTCCACATTGAAATGTCAGCACTCAAAATGCTAAGTGCTAACACACGGGAAGAAAAAGATTGAAATGCAGAGAAGGATGAATCTCAAGCATTGCTCATCTTCTTCTTTAAACGTCTTTTGTGTAGCGACAGAACTAATATTTCCTGAAACACACATACAACAAACTTCAGTTTAGAGAATCTTGATACAACAGGTTCTTATCCTAGCGCATTCCCTATTTACAGAATAAATTATCCTTGCATATTAAGCTAAGCTGTACAATAGCTACATTCCAAGACTTACCTAGGCAATTGGATAGATATTCACAAATTATCCCAGGGTATTACTTTTGTGACCCTCCTTAAAGCAGGAAGCAACTCTTGATATTGGGTGTTCTGAGTTAGACTGTAAGTGGTCTGATGCCTGCCTAGTACCTACACATGAACTTATGACTTTATAAAGAGTGATCAAATTACTTGTTGCAAAGTTTCTCAATGTCTTAGTTTCAGAACCGACATACATAGAGTTGCTACCTTTTTAGAAGTCTCAAGTAGAATATTTTTCTTAATTATAAGGTTTTGTAAGACAAACCACATCTTTCACCAATTCAGATTGCTTTTTTAATTGATTTTCAATAATAGCAGTTTGTCTTACAGAAATGGCATGTCTTTCTGTTGGTTTAATAGCCTATTAGGTTGATTGAGTTATTGTATCCTGCATTACTTCAATATTCAGAGGAAAGCTAGAAATCGTATTTTTTAAAATTTCAGGATATATGACATTTTTTGTACTTTTTTGTGTGACTCAACTGGTTAAATCAGGAGTGTCCTGTAGAGAGATAGGTGGTTACCCTAACCACAGGTATCCAGTTTTCTTTCGTTATATATTTTTAGAGCACACTCGTCTGTAAGTAACAGTACTGCGGTGGTGGTGCTGCGGTAGCGTTGTCGCCTCACAGTTAGACATTGCCCGTTTGATTCTCAGTTAGAGCGTCTTCTGTGTGGAGACATGCATGAATGGGCATTCCTTCATTGAAGGGTGGGCATTAGGCCCGGCAAGCCAGCACGTAAAAATCTACTGCCAATCATTAGCGGACCGGAGTTCTGCTGTGGCGACCCCTAACCGGGAAAAGCCGAAAGACACAAAAACTCATCTGTAAGTAACAGCTTATGTTAACACAGTCTGGTGCATAGGCCCAGGTAATAAAGTGCTCTATAAATTCCAGTTTTCACAGAAGGCAAAATTATATACAGAGAGACTGTAGTATTAGGCATAGACTGAAAATGGAGAAACATTCCAATCATGTGTTTTTCTTATGTATGTGTTGCTCATGTGGTAGAGAAAGGAAAGCAAACCTGCAGGGTAGTATTTTTTACATATTAATGTGGGTTATGTCAGTGACGTAGCCAGGACTTCTGCAACCATATCACCTTCATGAATGTAGCACTGTCCCTCACAAGTGTAGCCCTCCCACCAAATCCAAGCAATGCATGTCTCTGGATAGTAAATGTTTTCATTACTGGAAAAGAACCCTGAAATGGCAGCCTTAAGCACAAAATAAAAAAATAAATCATTTGACTAAGTAATCATTTTGAAATAAAGATATTTAATAAACGACACGATCATTTTATTTAACAATCGTTTACTGGGAAAGTCCAACTTGGAACAAAGCCAATTTTTGCAGCTGAGGCCCGGGGAGAAATGCTTCAGACGCATGTCATTGTCATAATCACAGTAAGAATGCCAATTAAAAATAAATACATTTAAGCACATCCCATTGCTAAAATGAAGCATTTTTAACAAGTGTACTCAATAACATATGTGGTGTATGTCTGGCTGTACCCATGGATTGCATAGTATGACCACCATGTAAACCCATGAGAAACATAGACATAGACACACGTCGACTATCCCATGATTGGGAACAGCATGTGGGTATGTTATCTCAGCCAACATTCTCAGAAATGTTCTACCCTTCAGATACATTACACGGAGCCTTATTCACTCTGCTACATAGACCATTTAAGCACTGATAGTAAAGCCCTCAGTCTGCGGTCTATAGTCATTAGATATCTTTCATACATCTCTTTGGTCGACAACAATGGATCGATGTTATGTATATTAAAACTGCAAATGAGTTTTCTGATTCTTGTACTTTAACAGAATTTTAAAGGAGGTAGCTGTGTATATTAGATGTCTTTTCATTACCTGTATATTTTTTCTTTAATTTAAAATTCTATTGATCCAAAATGAAAAATCATTATCACACGAGATAAAAGAAACAATAGAAAATACTCATTATAATTTACTCAGCAGAAAAGAAATTGCTAAACACTTAACACACTAAACAGCAGGTGTAATCATTTGTCTTACTTCGGCTGTCTGGCTCTTCTTAATGGTTTATCTACAAAGAATTCTGATATAGTGCTATTATGTATCTTTTTTGCATTCCAAATAAATGTCTTACACAATTCACACATTCAATGCAAATTTGTTATTGGTGATACTAAAAAGAAATATTTTAAAATGTGATCAGTGCAAACAAATGGTCCTGTGCAGACTGGCTGAACAATACATAGTAAAAAAACCTTAAAAGTTTTCTGGTGGGGGCCTTTGCCTTTAAGTATATAATAAACTCTGATGTTGATATGCAGACTTTTTTGCCGTGGTCCCCCTCTGACCGATCTTCCTATTTACTGACCCATTTTTTCACTCAGGGATAATAGGCTATTCCTCTTGGGGCAAGGATCTAGCATGCCAGGAGTAATGCTGTTATTCATGTGGGAGATTTTTTTGGTTTTTTGCTTTATGACCCCATGTTTCAGCATGCATCGATGTATATATGTGAGTGGTGTGATACACTTTTGCCAGTGATGCAACCCAGAAAAAACCCACCCCTTTGTGACAGGCAACTTCACATGCCCTTTAGTCTTCACATCCAAATCTAATGAGGAATGTACACCCACATACCCATACCAGCTTTACCAGTGCCTGGGTCACTAGTCACATCTCTGTCTCTCTATGTCATAAAGCCAGCACACTTCTGCCCATCTTGCTACATTTATTATTTGGCCTTTAGCAGTGGTCAGTCTTCTAATAGTTTCACAAATAAACAACTTTGGTGTACATTATATTTATTTTCTTCATGGTATGGTAGTTGGGATAAGCAATAGGAAATGAGCTGATTAGCTGTTGCTGTCTGCTTTGGATGTCACTCTGCAATGTGGTGCAGGCAGGAGCCATACACAGTCATGTGATCCAGGTCACATGTTCAGTTGAACCTTATGCACTTGGTTCAATGAGTTGTTGAATACAGGATTACTGTGCAACACAGACTTGCTCCATAGTTATCTGCTCTCCTCTTCATGCTCTGAAAAGCAAAATTTTAGTAGAAGGAGCATACAATAAGTACAACTTACTTAAACTTATCTTAGTCTTTAGTGTAGAATAGTGATTAGTCAGCTATGCTGCTGTTATGCAGTGGCATTTATTAAGTATTTACTTATAGTGCATACAAACACATTTAAAATTTAAACAATAACAAAAAATGTATATTCCATTGTATACCAGGTGTATGCCTTGCTATATCTTTCTATGTACAGTACCATGGATTAGCTTTAAAAAGGACAGAGTTCTTAGTAAGGCCTACTGATAACTCATAGTAGATTCTAGTCTGGACATCTGCAGAAATGCACATTTCCTGCTAGCCCACAGGATTGGATAACAATGCTGCATAGTAGCAGCCACAACCAATAGAATCGTCTTTCAGGTATTAGCATTAGTCAGAATATTCCTTTATATCTTTTCTTTTCAGAGCAGTGACTGATCATACGAAACAGGCTTTGCAAACGAACAAGCAGGAGAGGAGAGTGTGGGGGTGGTATAAGATAGTGACTGTGTACCTGTAAACAAGAGGGTGGCAATAACAGAAAAAGTTTAAAATTTCAGCAAAACACTTTTAAAGAAAACTGTTAGATTATTTGGCTTCCGGTGCTCCATTATAGCTGGCACCATTAGATGCAGCCTTATCAGCCATGCCCTTTCCTGCAGCTCTGCTTTAAATTCCTCTTCTTTAAAGCTCTGTAACCTTCTTTGTTTTCCTCTCATATTTTAACCCATAATATCTTGATGCATGGGATTCCTCAATCATGACCAGAATTTAAAAAAAATCTACATCAAGAATTACATTACATTCTTAGTAACCTTTCATCATACTATCTACCTATACCCTTTCAACACTTGCCCTCTATTCCCATTATTGGGGGTGGGGGGGGCATGTAACAGCTTTTTTAAATATTTCATAGCACAGTAGACCATACTTCTAATACTTTTGTATATCCTGATTGTCATATTTCATTTGTAATTTTTTTCTTTTATCATTATTATATTACTGCTGTCTCCTCGTGCTTTATTATACCCTATGTCTTCCACTGTCAAATTGTATGTATATATGCTTTTTAATTACATTTATACTACTATTTTATTTCTTGTTATTTAAATCTCTGGAGCTTTTCTCCCTAAGTGTCCACTGGAAATGCATATTTATTACCTAGTCGGACTTCCCCAGTAAACAAATGTCAATAAATAAAACAAGTAAATAAATAAATAAATGCAGTTACCTCTCTATTCAAACTGGATTTTACACCCTTCGTCTAAAATTATTTACTGCATAGCTGCATCAGAGACCAGTTTGCTTCACTTCTGGATGTTAAATCATGCCCTTCTCTCAATATAAAATGTAGTCCTATATAATGAGATTCTCTTCCTGATTATTCAGTTTCAGGATTTATTTATTAATGTTCTATCCTCCACTCTTGTGATCTCAGGGTCTCTGCAGTTGCCCTTTTCACCCTTTCTTGTGTTATTTCTTTATTCCACATTAAGCACAACATCATGTGTTACCATCTTACCCACCCTTAACAATTGCATTGCCTTCTAAGAGCACAGTTCCTGTACTTAAATGTTACCCTACCACCATTTTGACCTGGCCACGATGAATATTTTTGTTTATTACACTAGCATATTCACTCCTTATTACTATCCACATAGGTTTATGTACCTCCTGATCTAATCTCTTCCATAGTTAAAATAGTTTGAAAATGAGAAATCCCACCTTGAAGTCTTTAAACAATTGCCTGCAGCTATGTAAGTGCATTGAATTATGTAATTCTTAAAACTATGATTCCTTTCTCTAGATATCTTAACTTAGAAGTTTCTCGTCATAAATTGTATTTCTTCAGCTTCTGTCTCCTACACTGGCTGGATCACTTACCTTTTCTTCTAGAGCTGATATTTACTTCTTCATTCTGCTGTTATACTCTATGGCTTGTGATTTTACAGCATCCATCTGCTTTTGCAAATTTAAAGCTATTTTATGTCTAATGACAATCTATTTATTTTAGTATAGTATTTCCTTGGTCATGTATGTGCTCTAAATTCGATCTAGTTGCACAGATCCATACAGTTTATTTGCTATCAAATATCAAATGCTATTACATGCATTATTTTTTCCTGCTTTAGCAGTGGCAACAGCTCAGAAGGAATCACAAAATGACATATTTCCAGTGCTTCCTGCAACCCCTGCTGCTGTTACTTTAATTTTTTTCACACTCATCTTTGACAGACCATTCATGTGTGTGTGTATTATGTTTTCAATGTTTTTTTCATTTTAGATATTTTTACATATTTCATAATTTAAACATATGTATCTATATATATATATATATATATATATATATATATATATATATATATATATATATATATATATTGATTGGTCATCCAAGCAAAGCATTGTACCTAATACTATTGAGTACAAATGCTTAAAAACAAGCCAAAGTTCCTCTGTACTTCATCTCACATCCCCTGCTATTTATATTCACCAGCTACAAGATCACACTACAGTGGGGAAAGGGCAAATTCCCTGATCCTCCTCTATTCTGCATTCCTGCACACAGAAAAATTCTGGTGTGTGTGATTGACTGATTTTTCAATCATACTTACTGACTTTTTGTTCATGTTTGATCACAGGAATGTATTCCATGTATACATCTGAGTGTGTATGTGTGTGTGTGTGTGTGTGTGTGTGTGTGTGTGTGTGTGTGTGTGTGTGTGTGTGCGCGTGTGTGTGTGTATGTGTTTGTGTGAGTATATAAATATAAATTAGATATAAATCCCTCTCTCAAATATATATACATATATATATATATATATATATATATACATATACATATGCATATATATATATATATATATATATATATATATATATATATATATATCAAAGCAAAAATACCACCAAGGGATGCTCCAAGGAATATACACAAAACCCAATAAAGATGATATCGGAAGGAGAGCAAGTTCGCGAATAAAAATTAATCCAAGTAAAATTCCAAAATGTATTTGAATGAAACGCTCACGTTTTTATTCTAATAAATTTTGGAATTTTTCTTGGATTCATTTTTATTCACGAACTTGATCTCCTTCCGATATCATCTTTATTGGGTTTTGTGTGTACACTTACCTTACCCAATCCCTGACCCTAACGTCCGTCCCTATCGCACACTTACCTTAACTTGTCAGTGTTCTCAGCATCAGGATTCTCAACTGTCTGTCTTCTCTGTCGTTGATCTTCTGGTGTCGGTGTTCTCGTCGTCGGCGTTGTGCACTTTCAGCATTTTCAGGTAGACCTATATATATATATATATATATATATATATATATGGGTCTACCTGATAACACCGACACGCCAAAACACTGATAACGAAATAACCGACATGACAAAACCGAAAAAAAAGAAAGTTCAAAAACATAAAACTTCACATGCCAGACAAACCACAATCCCGACAATCAACAAAACAAATACCTTTCCCAAAAAACACATACACAACACAAGCACACCAAAAACCTTACAAACCTACACTAAACCTTACATACACAACTATCTATGCACTAACCTTAACCCAAACCCTAACCCTAAAGTCCGTCACTATCGCACACTTACCTTACCCGCACCCTAACCCTAACTCACTTAATCCGCCCCTAACCCTTAACTCTGTCACTATCGCACACTTACCTTACCTGCACCCTAACCCTAACTCACTTAATCTGCCCCTAACCCTTAACTCTGTCACTATCACACACTTACCTTACCCGCACCCTAACCCTAACTCACTTAATCCGCCCCTAACCCTTAACTCTGTCACTATCGCACACTTACCTTACCCGCACCCTAACCCTAACTCACTTAATCCGCCCCTAACCCTCAAGTCCATCACTATCGCACACTTACCTTACCTGCACCCTAACCCTAATTCACTTAACCTGCCCCTAAACCTAAAGTCCGTCACTATCGCACACTTACCTGACCTGCACCCTACCCTAACGTCTGTCACTATCACACACTTACCTTACCCACACCCTGACCCTAATGTCCGTCCCTATCACACACTTACCTTAACATGTTGGTGTTCTCAGCGTCAGGATTCTCAACTGTCGGTCTTCTCCATTGTCGATCTTCTGGTGTCGGTGTTCTCGTCGTCGGCGTTTAGAAATTTTGGCGTTTTCAGGTAGATTTCCCTTGGCTGTTTTCTCCACTGTAGAGCTATCTCGGGGTTGGTATATTTAGTTGGAAGGGTGTGGGGGGCACAGCCCCCAACTTAGTTTGGCTGTAAAGATATTTTTTGTGGCTGACAGTAATGTTTCCCAGTGGCATTTGCTGTTTTGCAGTTCGATATTACATGGTCGATGTTTAGGTGTTCGATCACCCAAGCATTCGATTACATAATATAGACCCTCTGTATATACCAGTGTAAACGGACCTGAATTCATTTCCAACCTGATGTTACTGTGGTTTCCCTTCTTTTAACTCACTGAATGCCTTTTGTAATGTATTCACCAAAATTCAAAACAACGGCTTCATTTCCTTTCTTTGTGGTAGTTAATTTTCTGCGGCCTAATTATCATTTTCTCATTTTGATTAAATGTCTTGCACTTTTATGTTTCATTTTAATACTTACCTAATATGTCCTTACCTCCTTGTAGGATTTTGTATCTGCCGCTCCTCCTTCTATGCCAACATTGATCTGAATTCCACATTTCAACCCCCATTTTTCTGCTACGCTATCTGTTATCAGTATACATTCCCAGTTTTATGCCCACTGCTGCAACCATTCTAAGGAATATAATGTGGAAAGAGCTTCTTGCAGTTTTCGTTAAATTGATGGGTTCCATAATTCCAGATAATTTATTTATTTATTACTCTTGTTTTTTTTTTTCTGGGAAAGTCTGCCTTGGTTCATAACTCCTTTTCAGCAGAGGCTCAAGAGAGAGAATATTTCCAGAGAAGGACTAATAATAATGATTAAAATACAAGAAATTCCAAAAATTAGTGGCTGTGACAGACATTATAACAGAATGCATGAGAACTTGTACAATAGTTTGCATGACACATTCTGATTACAATATTTACAATAGTGGGTAAGACAACAGTACCTGAAATAGTTGGTATGACAAAAGTTTGCAACAGGTTTTATTTATAACACGTACAATGTTTGTTATGCCAAGTCTTACAATTTTATTGGAGGGGGGGCAGATAATGCTATTGCTGGTAGAAGTATTGTGGGAGTTAAAAAGGGAGTGGGGTTAATTAAGAGCAAAATGTTAGGGAGGTACATGTTGGTAGAATAGACATGGGTAGGTAGGTACTAGGCTATTGGCCCTAGGGCCTATATAAGCCTAGCCAAAAAGGTACCCTGGCTTTCGCCACCCAAGAAAATTGTTTTCCTGTGCCCCTGTCAAGCAGAGCCACAGAAGTGATCCCCGGGGTGAATTTCCTATTTCCCATCCAATCATTAAGATTTTTCTTGAAGAGTGCTAATGAGGAGCTCTGTTTGACATAGACAGGTAGTCTGTTCTAGAGTATGGGAAGTCTCTGGGACAGGAATCTATCCTCCAGCATGTTCTGTTTTTTGTACTGACAAGGTTTAGGTCCCTAGACCATGTAGCTTGGAGGGACTGGGATTTCTTTAAGGGGAGCATGTCCAACAGCTCTGGGTTTGACATAGCTTTGTATGTTAGGCATAGATTGCCTTTGAGTAGGCGATATGCGATGGAGTAAAGCTGGAGTTTTTTGAGACGGTCTGCGTAGGGCATCTGTTTGAGGCCAGTAATCCTCTTTGTGAGGTATTTCTGCAGCCTTTCCAGTTGTTGTAGATGTCTTGTGAGGTACATACCAAAAGGGGTGTTGTACTCTATAATGGGTCTAATGAGTGATGAGTAGAGGGGAACAATGACCTCTTTTTTTCTGGATGAGTAATCTTTTGGCAACAAAGAAAACCCCTGACCAGGCCCCAACCTCTCCAACCTTGAAACAGCCAGCCAGTTCAACTCATTCTTCATAGACTGCATAGCTAAACTATTAGCCTCCTTCATACCCACCTCCTCCACCACCACCCCTCCTGCCCCAACCATCACCCCAATCATCAACCTTCCTCCACATCCTTCTGCCTCTTCCCCAAAAACACTATAAAATGACTTCTCCTCAAACTCAAACCCTGCTGCAATGCACCCGACAAACTTCCACCCACCTTCCTTAAAGAATCTGCAGACAGCATTGCCTATCCCGTCTCTATTCTTATAAATAGATCCATACAAGAATCATACGTCCCTTTTATTTGGCGCTATGCTTACATCATTCCCCTCCACAAAGGTGGTAAAAATACTGATACCACCAACTTCAGGCCTATTGCCATCCTTTCCCCTCTTTCTAAAATACTAGAGAAAACAAATCAAGCACAACTCATGGCACACCTAACACTAAACAATCTGCTCTCCCCTACCCAACACGTCTTCCGCCCTGGCCACAGCACCATAACTGCCCTTCTTTCCTTTCTTGAAACCATAAACCTCCAACGTGACTCAGGAAAGTTCGTATCCACCCTAGAGCTGTCAAAGGCCTTTGACACCATCTCACACACCCTACTTATATCCCAACTCTCCACCCTACACCTCTCTCCCATCACCATTGCTTGGTATTCCAGCTACTTGCCCAACCACCAACAAGCTGTCCAATTGAAAACGTCAACCTTCCCCTTCCTTCCCACACCCGCAATTGTCCCACAAGGTTCTGTTCATGGCCCTCTTGTCTTCAACCTATTCATTAACAACTTTCACCAATCCATCCCAGACTCATCTATAATCCAATATGCAGATGACTTAGCAATCATCTGCTCAGCCTTCTTCCCCTCCGAGCTAATAGCAAAAACCCAACTAGCCGACTCCAAAACAGAAACCTGGATGCAGTCTAACCATCTGGCACTAAATGCAAATAAAACCAAACTAATGTTTTTTTCCCTTACCAAAAACTCCATTGACAAATCCACATTCACCATACAGAGCCAAAACAACACCCTCCTTGAAATTGTTCACAACACCAAGCTTCTTGGCATCATTAGTGATGAAGAACTAAAATTTGACACCCACATCCACTCCACAATCAAGAAAATCTACCAAAAGTTAGGTCTCCTCTACAGGCACAACCGCTTCCTAAGCCCCTCTACCCATCAAACTCTTGCAACCACCTTTCTATTCTCCTCCCTTATGTATGGTGCCCCTCTTTTCACCAATCTCCATCTTGGCCTTTGGTCCAAACTTGAATCCTGCTACCACAAGATCTCCAAATTTGCAACCAATTAAAAAAAACTCATCCCACCACTGCCACTCCCTCCTCACCCTCAGCTGGCTTGAACTACCCAGCTACAACAGTTAGCTACAACTCACCATTGCCCACAAGCTCATCTTTAAACCTGCCAATTGCCCAGCTCTTGCTACTTCCTTAAAACTTTACATTCCCAACCATTCACTCAGATCCAAAAACCAAAATCTCCTTCAGGTCCACAAACCTGCACAACCTCCTGGGCATCTACTGCTGTCCCACTCCTTAGCTAAACAGTGGAACTCTCTCCCCACATACCTACTCAACCTACCTAACCATACAAATTTCAAATCTCAGCTACTCTCTCATCTTTTTTCCAAATGGGAATGCCCTTGCCACGCTCCAACTTAAACCCCTCTCCCCCCTCATTCCACCTTGCACTGACTCATCCAACTACCTCTACTATTACTTCATCTCACCCAAAATAATTCCTCCCCTACTAAAAACTAGTTTTTTCTCTAATACCCTTTGCACTATACTCTGCAATCTCTAATATACTATTACCCTCTCCATGCATAATATTTTCCTAACCTACTAATGGCTAGTAGCTATATATTTTGAAATGTTAAACCTACAATTTGAGTTTATAACAAAAATATTCACTTTATGTAAATGTTGAAATTTCTGTATTGAATTATGTCTTTTCATTTTTTTAACATTGTGACAAAGCTAATTGCAAATATCATGGAGCTTATCTGTAAATGTTTAATTAGCTGTACGAACTATGTCCTTTTGTAACATGTGAAATGTAAGTTGCAATTATTGTGGAGCTTTTCTCCCTGAGCCTACACTGAAAATGGGCTCTTCTTGGCTCAGTGGACTTCCCCAGTCATCAAACTTAAATAAATAAATAAATAAATAAATAAATATAAAGAGCGTAGTGCTTTCTTAGGTGCATATGACTGAATAATATTGGAAAGGCTAGCTTTAAGGGATATTTATGAGATTATGATGGTGGTTAGCTGATAGCATGTAAGATAGCGGGCACCTCCAGCTCATACAGCTGTCTGAGAGCCAGACAGTGATGGGTTATGTGAGGGAGATTTGCTACAAATTTAGCAATCTTGGTGTAGCACTGTTCTAACTTGTACAGCCGTGTAGCCTGTAAGTTGGTGAAATTTGATGCAGAACACAAAAGTGTTGGTTAGAATGGTAGAGGCAGTATGCTTTCAAGCAGCTTCTGGCCAGTAAGATTTTATTCTCTGCTGGGAGACTAGTTTTCAATCTGTTTTCTTAATTATGTGTTGGATGTGCTAGTCAAGTTTTAGATTTTTGACTATAATATTACCTAGAAGTTTTGTATGCTGTACACATTTAGTTTTCGTAAAGTTTAAGCTTATGGTGAAGGTATTTTTAGGGTTTTAAATTGTTTTGGGTGGTGAAAACATTAGTTTGATATCATAGACTTTAGGATCAAATGTGAGTTAGATAGCCATGTTTCAGTTGAGGTCAAAGATTCTTGTGTTAGTTTTTGGGGAGTGTTGAGCTGTTGTGCTGCCCAAATAAGTGTAAAGTCTTCAGCATTTTGTGTAATGGTGACCCTTTACTGGCTGAGGAGAGGTCATTGATAACAATGTTAAAGAATATAGGTTTGAGGATGGATCCTTGGGGGTCACAGACTGATAGGGAGGAATTGTGAGAAACAGTTTAGCTAGTTTGCAAATTGTGATCTACCGGTGAGGTGGCTGTTGAACCAAGACAAAGATGAATTTGTGAGTTCAAAGTCAGAGAGTTTTTATAGAAGGAGATGATGAGAAACAGAGTTGAAAGCTTTTGTGAGGTCTGAAAAGATGGTGGGTACAGTCTTACCATTGTTTTGGCTTGTGTTACCAGCGTTTATGAAGCTGAGAAGGGCAGAGGCAGTATTGTGGAATGGACAAAAACATATTGGGATGGGGAGAGGAAAGAATGCTGAGTAATATGAGGGGTAAGTTGGGTCTGAATTCACTTACAAGAATTTTGGACCAAGGAGATAGGATATCTATTGCACAGTAGTTTGAAATTTCAATGATAGTGCCATCTTTGTGGAGTGGGGAGAATGTAAGATTTTTCCAGAGTAGTGAGACATGGGATTTTTTGATGGATCAGTGTATTAGAACGGAGACTGGGTATGCAATTGTGGTGCTACAAGTTTAAGACATTCAGGTAGCAAGTTGTTAGATACTAGAGTGTCTGGTTAAAGTTAAAGAAGGCGTCTTCTTATGGTAGGTTTTAAAGGGAATGCGTAGGAGTAGACATTCAGCTGGGATGGGAATTTTGCAGCACTATGAGATGTGTTACTAGGTAGGTAGGAAACAGAGTGAATAAAGTGTGAATAGGGTGTCAGTGTGAATAAAGTGTGAATAGGGTGGCAGTGTGAATAAAATGTGAACAGGGTGTCAGTGTGAATAAAGTGTGAACAGGGTGGCAGTGTGAATAAAGTGTGAACAGGGTGGCAGTGTGAATAAAGTGTGAATAGGGTGGCAGTGTGAATAAAATGTGAACAGGGTGGCAGTGTGAATAAAGTGTGAACAGGGTGGCAGTGTGAATAAAGTGTGAATAGGGTGGCAGTGTGAATAAAATGTGAACAGGGTGGCAGTGTGAATGAAGTGTGAACATGGTGGCAGTGTGAATAAAGTGTGAATATAGTAGTTTGTTTTGTCTTATTTAACAGGATATTTAGTGTGGTTCGTAAGGTGTTTGTAGTACTACTGGCTGGACTGGCTTTTATTTTTGATCCAGATCTTCCAGGCTTTGTCTCTTAAATACATGCACATTTTGATGTTTCTAGTTAGCCAGGGTATTGGATATGATTTAACTATCTGTATCCTGTGTGGAGCAAGTTCTTTTAGAATATTCATGAAGGTTTTGCTCAGTTATATTACTGCATATTCTAGTGATAGATGAAATAGATGAGACCAGTTAAAGTTTAGGTGGGTGATAAAAAAGTCATTGCTAAAATCTGTATGGTTGCAAACTGTGTTGAGGTGATGGTGTTTTTCTGTGTTATTTAACTTTACAATGTTATAAATTAGTCAATGGTCACTTAGGGAGTCAGGTAGTAACCCCGAAGAGGAGGAGATGTTATTTGGAGAGGAGGTGAGAATCCAGTCTATAATGGTACTGTTATTGCTATTTTTGCTGTAGCAACTAGGAGAAAGGGTACGACGTGAGAGATCATACAGGTTTATGGCATTGATGGAGCCAATGGAAAGCCAGTCAATGTTAAAATCACCTGATATCATTTTTTTTCTTGAAGGACACTTGATACTGTTACCAGGTGGTATATATGTGTCAAAAATGGATAGTAATTTGGTTCCTTATTATGCTGTCGCAGACGCAGTTTGTTGAACGCATCTTCATCGAACTGAAAAGTGCGAAAAGGCAAAATAGCGAAGCGGCTTTTCAGCAAATTCTTTCTCTGGGAAAGAATTTGCTTGGCCACTTTCACTACTTTGCCATTTTCGGCACTGTAGTGCAATCTCAGAGTTGGTATATTTAAGAAGGGGTGTGTGTGGGGGGCACAGCCCTCCATGTCAGGGGGTGTGGGGGCCCACATTATGTAATGTTTTACAGGTTTTTATTTGTTTTTATTTTGGAACAGCAATTTTTTTCCCTTGGAAAAAAATCGCTGTTCTGAGGTTTTGACATTGTAAGCTTTTGCTCACATGTGTCGTTCGCTGTTGTGAGCATGCAATATCATAATATAGACCCTAGTATTTTTTATGGTTATGTTTAAGGAGTGAGATGGGGATTTCAGCATTTTTAAATATAGGTTGGTGGTGGTTATGGGTTGAGTGCTCCAGGTGGAAAATTTTTTTTTTTAAAATAATAGCAACTCCTTCTCTTTTATATTGTTAGTCTTGTCATATGTTATTATAGCGGGGGTGGGGGACGGACTTTAGCCAGGTCTCTGTTGAAACTATAATGTGGAGTTATGGTGTGCTTGTGCTAGCCAGGCATGAAAATCCGCTATTTTATTTTTATGTATAGACAAGAGGAATGTGTATTGTGGCGAGAAGTATAGAGGGTGGAAGTTGTGTAAAAGAAATGAGGCGGGGTAATTAAGCCAGGGTTTGGGTCGCTATCACTGCTCAGGTGTATATTTAGAAGGTTGCAGTGGTATGGAGGTAACTATTTATTTTTAACTCTGTGGTGTGAGACTTGGGAACACAGGTTGATAACAATCTAAACTTCGATCACCATGTGTCAGTAGTGGCAAGAAAAGCATTCTACATTGTGCATCTCATAAATAAGGGCATCACATCCAAAACCAAGGAGGTTATAGCCCCACTGTACTCTGCCCTTATCAGACCACTAATTGAGTACAATGCTCCCTTCTGTATGTACCTCATCAGACACCTGCAGCAACTGGAGAGACCACAGAGGTTTCTTACCAAGAAAATCTAGGGCTTCCAAAACATGACATACATGGAAATTGAAAGCCCTGCCATTGTACTCTGTATCATACAGGCTGCTGAGAGACGACCTACGCCTGGCTTACACAGTAGTCTTGGACCCTGCCCTAATGGAATTGTTTCACATCCACAAATCAAATGGGAGAAGAATAACTTACTCTGGGGATCTCAACCTAGCCTGTGACATTAACAGAACATGCTGGAGAGGCAGATATATCTCTCAGCTTTTGCTGTTCCTCTGGAATAAGCTCCCAGTCCATGTGAAGCAGAGCTCCTCAATGACCCTATTCAAGTGCAACCTTGACAACTGGATGAGTGACCGTAAATTTATCCCAGGGGTGGCACCTATGTCCCTCATGGACAGGGACAGTTGGTGCTGATCACAGAATTGCTCTGCTAACAATGACCATCTAAATATGGTCAATAAGGGTACTCAGGGTTTTACATAGCTAGGCTTGTAAAGGCCCTAGAGCCATTAGCCTAATAACCTCCTATGAACATATAACTCAGTTTTTTTAAGTTAGAGCAGTAGGGTTTTGGTAGTGTATGGTTAGTTTATGAAAGAGTATAACAAAAGATGAGTATAAGGTGGGGGTGATTATGATATGGCCGTAGGTGTGGTTGTATAGTGGAGATTGTGAATTTGTTCACTTTTTGGTATTTGGTAATTGTTTATATATAGTGGCAATAACTGGTCAAGAGAAGTAGTGTTGAGAGAAAGAGTAGATATAAATAGAGCATAGTTGGTACAGAGACGGGGATGAGTGAAGTGGATTGGATAAGTGGTAGTTTTGGTGAGAAAGGTATAGTATTGCTGGTTTCCAGTGAGATTTGCGTACTGGTAAGACACAGGAGGAAGGGGCTCTGATTTGTAATAGATATTATGCTGACAGTGGTGTTTATCTTATTTAATTGTTGAGTTGTTTGGAAGTAATAGTGGGTGGGACCTATTGCTTCAAATTAAGTGGGGATGGGTGGGAATTTAGTCTAACTCATAATGCAGCTGTTTGATTATGAGCAGGCTACTGTGTAGAGTGTAGCTGAGATTGTGTGTTTTGGGAAAATGATTGTTCTCCAGCTACATTAGAAATATTTTTTTTCACTAGCTACACTGGAAGTATTTTATTGAGAGATAACTATTGTGAGTATGTGGCAAACATGACATTTTAACTTGAAGAGGGACATTGAAATATTTTATCTCCCTAACTTCTTACTGTGTTTGCCTGTATTTTTGTGTGCCCAAGTTGCATCTCTGGCTTCCACTGCTTTTGCATTATAGGTGTTTTTTCTTTTGCTAACTTTGTGTGGACTGCAGCTGTTATTGTGTGTGTGTGTGTGTGTGTGTGTGTGTGTGTGTGTGTGTGTGTGTGTGTGTGTGTGTGTGTGTGTGTGTGTGTGTGTATGCTCAGGCAATCGTTGGTATCCAGACCAGCCTTTGGTCAACTGGCGTCCTTGGCAAAAGGTCTCCACAGTACCCCCCCAACACCACCCTGTGCTCCCATCCTGGTCTACCTACACCATCCAGATTACTGGAAAAATGCTCCTGCTAGAGAAGGACCCTAGGCGGATGTCTAGTTGGCCTATGCCTAAGACCGGTTATGATTGTTATCAAGCTACATTTGAATTTTTTTTTTAACCAGACACCCTTAGTGGAAATATTTGACTAAGGAACACCTGCTGTGAGTGTATGACAACTGTGGTATTTTTTAACTTGGAGTAGGACAATGATTTCTCTCCCTGTTTTTTTACTGTGTTGATCTGTATTTTCTGTGTACGCTGGTTGTTTCTCGTGTGTGTGTGTGTGTGTGTGTGTGTGTGTGTGTGTGTGTGTGTGTGTGTGTGTGTGTGTGTGTGTGTGTTGAAACAATATTTGTTTTAGGTACATTTGAAATATACATTTTCTTTCACTAGCTAGATTACTGCTACACTTTATAGTGCATTGTTACCTGACCGTACTGTTTATAATGTAGACTTTAACTAAAGACTTGTGTGTATCTCCCTTTTGAGGAAGGAACTGTTTTTATTTGTGTTAAATGTTCTGTTTTCAGCAACAGTAAAGGTTTGTTTGCTAACATTGAAATGTCTGCCTGTAATACATTTGGGTATTCATCAGGTATTAGAAAAGGATATGGGGTGGCGGCGGCGCAGTGGTGCAATGGTTAGCATTGTCACCTCACAGCAAGAATTTCTGCAGTTTGATTCTCAGCAGCAGTCTACATGTCCTCCCTGCATTCATGTGGGTTTCCTCCTGGTGCTCTGGTTTCCTACCACATTCCAAAGACATGCATCTGGAGTGTTTCTCCCAAGGCTTCCGCTGAAAATAGACACTGTCCCAGTCAGGCTTTCTAGGTAAACAAATATTAAATAACTAAATATATAATGGCATTTGAGGAAGGAATTAGGTAGCAATGAAATAATATTATTGGGCTTTGGGAGATAGGACAGCTTAAAACAACCTTCAACCCAAACATTAACATTGAATATAAGATGTGCCTGCTTACTAAAAGTGAGAATATAGCAACAGACTCATAATTAAAAGTTACCTGAAGTGACTTTCCTGATAACATTCTCATTCAAGAAGAGCAATCAATTCTTCTCACCAAGTCACCCCCACAAGTGCATACTCATAGTGACTCAGACTCAGTACCCTTGAATAAAAGTATAATAAATATCCCTTTTAGGGAGCAACCAAATATGATTAGGCTCTCAAAAACACCAAGGATGACCCTATAGAAGGTACATCAGAGAAATTATAAATTAAACACTCTAAATGTAGTCCACTATGGGAGGCACAGAATGGGATCTCCCCTTAACTCCAAATACCTGAATGTACTCCACTTGGGGAGGCAATGAATAGGACCTCTAATTGTCCCCTTAATGCCAAGTACCTGCACACATGATATTGATCTCAAAGATACTGATAACACAGACAGAAAGCAAAGGAAATGAAGAGAAGAGCAGGGTGGGTGACATACTACCACCCGTTGCATTAAACGAGAATAATACCCCCATTGTTTCAGTTGTACAAGAGTTTTCCATAGCACACAATAATTTGATATTGGGGAACTTATTGCTTAGTAAAAAATATTGTACCCTTAACATACGCTGCAAGAAAAGTGATTGTATTCTGTTTTGTCGGCTTGAACATTTCTGAAATTAAAAGTTTACTCTTGAGATTTTGTAAGGATCATACAATTACAAACACATTATAATTCATGTAGAGTAAAAACTTTATTCCATTATGGAATAAAGAAAGTTTTTACTCTACATACTGGATTGCCAGGCCATTTCTGAGTCAACTTTGTTTTTGGAGACTACAATTTTTACTTTTTTTGACTTGGGACTTTGTTATTGCTGGTATTTATACTCTTTTTTTCATTTTATTGAAATTATAATTCATGTTAGAGTTATTGATTTATTCACAATTCCATTATAGAATATTAAAAAAGCAGCAAAGGACATTTTTCAAGTGTGTATTGAACATAATGCTAGGGTCAAGTTCACTGGATATTTTTTCCATCACTTATGTTGACAGACTATCAGTATATCGAGGCTAGATACTTTAATAATTTTCTAAGTGGTTTTGTTCCTCAGAGTACGTAATAGTTGTATCATGCTGGGAAGAAACTAACCTAGCTAAAGCTATGTTATTGGCAGATCACTCAGATGTAAGTTGCACAAGAGGGTTTTATTTTGCTGGCAAACATTATAGCAATGACAATTTTTTAATGGGTGAACTTAGATAGAACAAACAACTGAGCAAATTAAACTTCATAACTTTATAAATGTGTGCTACCAGTTCAGAGTCTGAATACAATGCATGGTGAACTAAAACCCCTGTTTTTGTGCACAGTTTTAAAACACTGTAATAACAGAGGTCTGGAACTCGCTGGACATGTTTTCCTAATTTTCTCAAATTTGAATTTTTAAGAGAAGAAGCTCATGGGGGGAAAATAATTATTTTACTCCATAATACTATACAGTACTCAGTTGAGAGAACAGACCAGCAGCACAAACTCAGAAATACCTTGCTGCTTTTAACTGATAGGTTCATAGGTTCATAGGTTCATACTAGGCTATCTGCCCTGGGGTAATTACAAGCCTAGCCCAATTTTGTTTGGCTTACGCCACCCCTTGATTTGAGTATACTGTGCCCTTTTTAAGGTTTAATTTACTGTGCCTCTGTCTAATAGTGACACGGAAGTAATCCCCGGGACAAACCTACGATCCCCCATCCACTCATCAAGATTCTTCTTGAAGAGATTCAGTGAGGTGCTCTCCCTAACATGAATTGGAATTCTATTCCAGAGCGAAGGGAGCCTCTGGGTTATGAATCTGTCTCTCCAGCAAGTTCTATTTATTTCTGTGCTGAGGTTCAAGTCCCTCGAGCGTGTGGCTCTAAGGGATTTAGATTTACTGAGGTGGAGCATGTCCATTAATTCTTGATTGGACATAGCTTTATATGTCAGGCATAGATTGCCTTGAAGTAGGCGGTATGCAACTGAGTAGAGCTGGAGTTTTTTTAACCGAGCAGCATATGGCATCTGCTTGAGTCCCTTGATCCTCTTGGTGAGGTACTTTTGGGGTCTTTCTAATTGCTGCAGGTGTCGGGTAAGGTACATACCAAAAGGGGCATTGTATTCTATGATGGGCCTGATGAGGGATGAATAAAGGGGCACGATTACCTCTCTTGATCTAGATGTGAATCCTTTCATGATGAGGTGGGCTATGTAGAAGGTCTTTCTAACCACTTTGGCAATGTGGTTGTCAAAGGAGAGATTGCTATCAACTTGGGTCCCCAGATCCCTAATTACTTTCTCTGTACTTAATGGGTTACTACCTATGTGGTAATTTGTGGGCACATTGTTTTTGCCAAAGGGTATGACTATACACTTTTTGGCATTTAGCTTTAGACCATGGCTCTGGCACCAGTTATCCGTCTCTGTGAGACCTTTTTGAAGGATGTTTGTGTCAGCTGGAGAGTCGATTATGGCGCCCAGTTTGCAGTCATCTGCGAACTTGGTGAGCCATAGTCCTCCCACGTTGGCCTGTACCTCAGAAAAGTATATACCGAACAAGAGCGGTCCCAGGACAGAACCTTGTGGGATGCCACGATGACACGAGTCTGACATGGCTCCAGCAACTCTCACTCTATGGGTTCTGTCTTTGAGCCAGTTTGTGACCCATCTTGTGACATAGGGGTTTATATTTAAGCTGGATAGCTTATCTATGATGCCTGAGTGGGGTATTGTGTCAAATGCCTTTGCTAGGTCCAGATAGGCTGTGTGGACTACCTTCCCTTCATCTATGGCTTTGGTGACTGTTTCAAAGAAGTCGACCAGGTTCAAAAGGCAGGATCTGCCCTTGACAAAGCCAAATTGGGTAGAATCTAGTGTCTTTAGGTCCCCAATGTCTTTGTTTATGAGCTCCATGATGATCCTCTCCATAGCCTTGCAGACTAGGCTAGTCAGGCTTATGGGTTGATAGTTTCCAGGGTCTGTAGAGGCTCCACCTTTGTGGAGTGGGACCACTGTTGCTGTACGCCATTCTGTGGGCACATATCCTATAGTGAGGCTGAGATTGAACAGCTGTTTTATTTGAGGGGTTAGTTCTTCTTGGAGTTCATGTAGGATGCAACCCGGGACTCCATCTGGTCCCATGGAAGCAGTGTTTTTTGCTTTGAAGAGGGCAGCCTTCACCTGGGCATCAGAGATGTTTGGGAGGCAGCCCTCTGCCGGGATAGATACTTGCTCTTTTGGGGGGGAAGGGGTGGAGAAGTTTGCACTGAACCTGTCTGCCAGGATATTGGTGATGTCTGTGGGTTCAGTGTATTTTTTGTCGTTTAGAATCAACTCAGAACAAGTCTGGGAGTTGCATCCTAGGTTCCTAACATAATTGAAAAAAGTCTTATGATTGTCTTTAGTGTCCTGTGCAATTTTTCTCTCGAAGCTGGCCTTGGAGGATTTTATGAGGGATCGTCATTTTTTGCTAGTACTGATCAAAGCTGCCTTCCCTATTAGGGATTTTGCTCTATCATGTAGTAGCTTCCTCCTTCTGTTGTAGAGTTTATTTATGGCTGGGGTCCACCAGACTGGACGCCTGCCTTTGGGTGATTGGGTCTTGGTTTTGTTTGGGATAGCATGATCCATGCATTCCTGGAGATGTCCGTAGAATGCGTTTATATAGGATTCTACCATTTGGACCGTAGTTTTCACTGGCCCTGGGGCCTTGAAGGATTCCACTTCAGTTTTGAGAAGTGAGAAGTTTGCTTTTGAGAAGTTTTTCACTGTGGTTTTCTTGGCTGGGGGTGGGGTCGGGATATGGATATCCAGTGAAATTAATTTATGGTCTGATCTTACCAATGAGGGATATACTTCTGGTATGGAGCATAGAGTACCCATGTTGGTAATGATCAGGTCTAGTATGTTATCCCCTCTTGTGGGAGTGGTGACTAGTTGTTCCATAGCATTTGAGTTTATAATTTCCAGGAACCTTTGGGCTAAGGTGCTGGGGCTTGAGTAGTGCTCCCAGTCTATGTTTGGGTAGTTGAAGTCACCCAATATAATGGTGTTCGGAGAGATCTTCATGTTCTCCAATGTTTTCAGGAAAACCGAGTGGGATTCCTGACTTTGAGAGGGTGGTCTGTAGGATGCTATAAACTGAAAAGCAGTCTTGCCCACTGTTAGTTGCACATGGATGATCTCCGATACTTCATGCAATGCCACTAACCTGGAGGTGTGGATATCCTTGATAAATATGGAAACTCACCCTCCTTTTGTGGTTCGGTGTGGGGTTTGGGGCCGAAAAGCATGATATGAGGTATAACCTGGTAGTGCTGGAGTGCTCTCTGGAGCCTTGAACCAGGTTTCTGTCACTGCACAGATATCGATGTTCTCCATACTGAAGAGAGCTTCGAGTGCGTGCATCTTGAGGTTAAGACTTCTGGCGTTTAGCAGCATTACCCTTAGTTTCTTGTTCCTTGTGCTGTCTATGGTGGTGGGTTTGACTTTTGAGCCTTGCCTAAAAAAGGCACTATGGGGGTGGCAAGAGCCTTTGCCAATATCCGAAAGCCCAGTGGTGACAGGTGCAAGTTGTCCCTAGCGAAGCAACGTGGCTTGTCGAGCATGTCATCCCAGGCTGACAGACACTGGATCCCCTTTGAATGACACCAAAATTTTAGCCAATTGTTAAAATCGATCATTTTGTCTTTGTACTGTGGCATCATTCTAGGTGAGAGTAAGATGCTGCTCAAGGTCAGGGTCATACCGGCCTGGGCTACATGATCAGAGAGCTCCTCTATGTCTCTTTTCATGTAGTCCAGGGAGGTACGTCTCAGGTCATTCACACCAGCATGTACAATGACTGAGTCATATTTGTATTTGCTTTGGAGTGACCTGAGTGCTTGCGTTATGTGGCGGATCCTAGCGCCCGACAGGCAGCTCACTGTGACCTTCTCTTTGTTCAGCCTGGTGAGCGGGACGTTAGTGTGTCTGACAATAGAGTCACCTATTACAAGAGTATCAGGTGTGTTATTCAGCCTTAAGAGCTGTGGCTGCTTGGCACACTGACTTTGTGGGCTATGTGTTGTGTGTGTTTTGTTTTGGGGTAGCGTTTGCTTGGATGTCTGATTTGGAGGTCTCTGTTGCTTAGGTAGATTTTTATTTAGAGCCTCTGAGTATGTTTTTGTGTATTTATGTGTTTGGTTCGCTGATGTGGTGGGACTATGTGATACTGGAATTGTGTTGTGTGAGGTTACCTTCTCCTCCTGACTGGTTTCACCAGTTTTGAGATGAGACAGCTCAGCCTCCAGTTTGGCTATATGGTTGCATCTCTCACATATATTTGAACCTGTTTGGAGGAGGAGAGGGTTGTCCGTGTACATGAGACAGTTGTAACATTGCCTCAAAATTCCCAGATTCACCAGCTGGACTGGAGAGGAAACCATTGACTGACCTTTGGACATGCTAGAGTAATATAGGGAAACTGAATTAAGACGGACCAATAGGGGTCAAGGTAATCGTAGAGAGTATAAGAGTAAGTAGTGCTTATGGTTTAATAGTGCTAACTTGTAAGATTACTTATTTGGACCAGTGAAGGGCCTTAGAATGAGAATATGGTGTTTAATTTGAGAGATAGAGCAGTTCTAAGGGAAAAAGTGAAGAGCAGACTTTGTGGAGCCAGGAATAGTTTAAACCCAATTAGGCGGTGCTGCCCGTTGTTGCACTATGCACAAAAAAGCACAAAACTGCGCAAAAGAGGGTTTTAAGAGAGGGAGATCAAGGAGTTTGGAATTGACCCAAAATGGCCAATAAAACTACAGTTTCAAGGCAGTAACCACTCCCACAGGGGCAGGCAGGCTGCTCAATGTTTATCACTGCCACTGATGAACAGAGAGACTTCCCTTTAGCCCAAGCAAAAAATGGCCTCCAAGAAACTTACAAACAGTTCAGAACAGCAAGCCTGTAACTGAACTTTTTTAAATCTCAGAAAAGTGGGAAAAAAGCAAGATTTTTTTTGTTTTTTTAAAGATAGCAGAGGTTCACAAGTATCAACAAGTTATAACAGTGCAGTAAATGACCCCACACTTGAGTGCTAGGCCAGAGACAGATAAAATGCAAGTTTTAAGAAAAAAACGATTTTAAAAATAAGTGCAAACAGGAAATTCAGTAAACAGCTCTAGGTTGTGTTCTAAATACAGTTACCAATGCAGAAATCAAGTTTAACAAGCCAGAAAATGCTCAAAGTAGGCGGCTATGCAGAAAAACTTAGCAAATAATCTGAAGAAAAATACTTAAAATCTCAAAAGTGGCTCCTTTCTTCTCTCAGCATTTTCTCCTCTTGGTGGGTGCTTCCCCAACAGCCAACAAATCTGAAAAGATGCCAAAACCACGAGACAATCTGGTTTTAAGAGAGGGAGATCAAGGAGTTTGGAATTGACCCAAAATGGCCAATAAAACTACAGTTTCAAGGCAGTAACCACTCCCACAGGGGCAGGCAGGCTGCTCAATGTTTATCATGTCCTTTGATTAATGTTGAGATGTATAACCACTAATTAAACAAACTGTTGAATCTTTTAGATGCTAGACCTAAAGTTTTAATTAGTGATTTCAACTACCTCTTTATTAACTGGAGCACAATGGCTGATGCTAAGCACTGTGAGGCTAAATTCCTAGACATTGTTCATGCCCTGGCTTTTTTATTTGCTTATTTATTTTTATTTATTTACACTTTGCTGACCAGGTTAGTCCCAGTAGGCCAATGGCATCTTTTCAGAGGAGACCTGAGATGTACTCATGCCAAGTAGGGCAAATATGGCCACGGCACTGGGGAACATCCCCTACTCTTTGGAACTGCTAGATGGTGCCAGAAGGCTCCTACAGCAGCAAGGAAGAGTCCTAAGGTAAACAGCAGCATGGAGGAAGAGAGAAAAGCTGTAGAGAGATTGGAGATGGAAATTGAGAACTTAGAGAACAATTTGTTTGATATGGAGTACCAAAATGTACACACGGATTCCTGTGTGGTGGATGATACAAGTGAACAGCGTTTAGCTGTTTCAGTGGACAATGCAGTGAACAAGTTTGTTGGAGTGGTGCAGATAACAGGACTGGCATCAGGAGGGCCTGCAGATGATGTTCTGTTAAAAATAATCAAGCAGGATGGTCCAGGTGACAGTTCTGCTGTTCTATGGGGTGAGGTGGCAGATAACTTTTTAGGAAGTGCTCGGGATGGTAATGTGGAAAAGGAACCAGGTGATGTGGCGCAGAGAATGCAGCAGTGAAAATGTATACAGCAGTGACAGAAAGTAAGAGGAAAACAGAAAAGGAACCAGGTGATGTGGCGCAGAGAATGCAGCAGTGGAAATGTATACAGCAGTGACAGAAAGTAAGAGGAAAACAGCAACAAACTGAGAAGGAGTCTGGTTTTGTGGGAGCAGGTAATGTAGTTACTAAAACTTGTGCAGCAGTGACAGCAAGCAAAAGGAGAGCAGCAACAAACTGTAAATAAAACTGTCTATTATTTTTAAAGAGCAGACCAACTGTGAGACTAGGAACAAAAAATGACACTTTAATAAATATTACATATGTGATCATTTGGAAACCCTTCTGAGTTTTAAAGCTCAAGAAATTCAATCTTTTATACATATTGGGACAGCGGCTTTTTGCAACTTAACATTTGAAACCAAGGTACTGATGATGAAACTTCTGGAACTGTGTAACAAAAGAAGGATATTTACCTGTGGTACAATTATTTGTTTTCTAGTAGCAACTTAAATGTTAAAAATACTTTGTAGTTTACAACTACCGTACTGGAAGAAGAGGCTGTTATAAATTAATGCAGAGTTTGTATGAAACTGTTGATAACATGATAGAAGTTAGAGATGAGTAAAACATTTGGAATGGAGGGAAGAAGTTGGAAGCTGTTTTAAAATGTGAAAAAAGGTGAAACACTTGCCAAGTGTTATTTTTGTGGCTGGGCATAGAGAGACATTAAAATATGCTGGCCTGCCTAAAACATAGTTTCTCTTGTGGGGATTTTTCTCATTTAATTAATGATTGTCACAAGGTACAATATAACCAATGTGGGAAGATAGGATGTACAAGAGGACAGTATGTACCTGAATGCAAATTGCATAAAAAAAGACACATTTTTCGGTGAATTGTCAAGAGCAAATAGTAAATAATGACAAAGAAGGGGAAGGGAAGAAAACATGCACAAGAAAGGACAAGAGTGTGGTAGAGAGGGTGAAGTAGGTGAAGAAGAAACTGTAGAAGAAGAAAAACATATGGAGGGGAAAAATGAGATGTAAGAGTTCATGCAGTAAGACATGTCAGGAGAAAGGGTTGAAACAAATAATATTTTTGTAAGTTCTAGCCAGTGAAAAATCTGATTCTGAGGATCAAGGGTTATTTGTACATAAACACAGGAAAAAATATAGAATTGGGTAAACAGTAAAAATAAGGAAATTAAAGTTTAAAAATCTTTCCCCTAAATTAAAAAATAAGGAAAAGCAACAATTTTAGAGTACTTTCAGTAAATGTGAAGAGTATCATTAACATTGTAGGAAGGTTAGGTACACTGGAATGGTGTACTAAATGTGATATTGATGCTATTTCTTTAGAGGATCCAAGATTCCTGACAAGTGAGGAAAGACTGCAAACAGAAAAATTGTGGGGTGAAATAATATGGAACTTAGGAAGTGATAATTGTTCTGGATTGGCTGCATTGTGTAAAAAACAATGAAAATACTAGATGTCACATTGATAAGGATGGGATGTTAACTGTTGTGAATATGAGGTGGAGAGAACATGTTTATAGAATTACAGCAACATTGTATGTATAGTATATGTAACTAGCAAAGAGGGAGAGAGAGTCTGTTTCATCAAATATTAGACAATGTGCTGGTTAGCATGAAAATTATAACTGCTTGGAGAGTTTAATTGTGATTTAAGGGAAATCTGTAAAAAGAAATGGAAAGTTGTAAGACAAATACAAGAAGATAAAATGTGGGAAAGTAGCTGTGTGGAAAGAAAGTTAATGGACTTATAGAAGGGGGCACATGGATCTGAAACTGATTATTTTGTATTTTTGGAAGGCTTGGGGTAGCTGATGATGATACAGTTGTGATTTTTTTTTCAGACCATTTGGCAATATGGATGGAGGTGATGGAAGAAAGGGAGTGTATTAAAACAAGAAAGGGAACAAAAATAATACATGAGAAAGTATGGGATGAAATTGGAAATAGGAAGTATTGCAGTTATAGAAGGATCATATAACCAAGAAAGACGTCTATGAAAACTGGTCTAAGAGATGGATTGAATTTAAAAAGAAATACAAAAAGTGTTTTTTTTTCCAATGGCAGGATAATGTAACAAAGGAAGAGAAAGTAAAGTACATGAAAATGTATAGAAATGTATAAGAGAATTTAGAGATTAATACAAGAGATTATTATAATACAGAAAATAAATATATAAAAGAAACCAGGAAAAATGAATGCATTACTATTTAGGCAGAGATATTTACAAGAGTAAAGAAAAAAAGTATCTACATATTTGGATAACATAGTAAAGGTGGATATTAGTATAATTAGGGAAATGAAAAATATAAAAGGAAAGGTGAAAAGAACACAATGGCAAATAGGACAGCATGCAGCAAATATGTTTAAGATTAAAAAGATGGAAAATAGGAGAGAATGAAAAGTAAAAAAAAATCCAGAATGAATTAAGGAAGATTTTGAAAAGGAAATTACTATTAGTGAGTTGGATGAAGTACTGGTGTAGGGTATGGAGTATAAAACAAATTAATGGATTGACAAAGAGAATATTCTGTAAATGTACTGAATGGATGGTTGAATGAAGGAGTTGCTTATGAAGAGTTAGATAATGAGATATTAAAATTTATATGGAAGAAAGATGAGAAGAATGGAATAAAAAATTTAGACCCATCACACTAAATAACACAGATTATAACATAAAGATAAAAGTAAGGGTTTGGGTGATGTGGTGAAAATTATGGGCATGTATTTTTTTGAATGAAGTTTCTTTGCTAAAAATTTAATTTGGGAAAACTTATGTAGTTATGATGCAATGGGAGGGTTTGATAAAAGAAATTAAAGAAATGTGTCTTCTGTGGAGAATGTATAGATTAGCATTCAGGAAAAATGTTTATCTGGTGAATTCACTATTAATGGGGAAATGCCATATATATCAAATGTTTATATGATCCCAGATAAATTTGAAAAGGAAATTCTGCAATTGTTTTCCATCATATGAGGTTCAAGATTAAGCCCACTGAAAAGACATGCGTTGTATATGGGTGAATATGAAGGGGGGCTAGGGTTACTAAATCCAGTTGTTTGTTCTTCTTTAAACTGGTATAGAACATTAAAGAGGATAAAGGAAGAAAATGATAATTTAATAGTGAGAATGCTTAAATATAAGCACAAAATTCTGGGAGGCAATGAGAATAAGAAAATAGAAAGGAATATGTAAATGAAGAAATAAAAAAAATATCACGAAAAATACTAATGTGAAAAATAAAAATTGATGATATAGAGAAAGATAGAAGGATATAATTTAATAATGTACTAAAACTATATTATTATGTAAGTCCATGGGAAAATTTACCAGAAGTGATTAAAGCCATTAAAGAAAGGAAATGTGGTGTAGCAAGATAGTAGAGTGTCAGGATTTCCTTTGGAGACTGGTAATAAATAAGTTATAAGTAAGGTGGACTAGACCATATAAAAAGAAAGCTGAAGGAGTGTTTATTTGGTGGGGAAAAATAGACAACATAGCATGTTTTTTTAAGTATAAAGGAGCAGTCAAACTCTAGAAATAGTTGTATGAAGATTTTTTTGAGAATATTAATGACATAAACAATATATATATATATATATATATATATATATATATATATATATATATATATATGATTATGTTTATGTATGGGTATTATGAGAATATGAAGAAATAATATGCAAGAAGGGTAGATAAGAATTTATTTTATGTAATAATGGAAGACTGAATGACATTTTGTTTAATGGGAAATGGATTTTTGGCAGATGTATTTCGAAAAAATCAGATTATGGTTCTGGCAGAAGGATAGGGGGTCATTTATGGAAGAATAGCAGTCAGGATGTTATAAGAAAAATGACAAATGGTAAAAAATAGAAATGTGTGTACATATATATATATATATGCATGAAAATATCTAAATAATATTTGTTTTTTTATGTTTAGTTAAAAAAGACCCATTCTCTTTTTAACAAGTACCATGGAATCTTTTGCATCCATTCAAACTACCACCAGCTCGGGCAGATGGGGCCTTGGTTTAATGCCTCATCCAAATTATTATGTTACACTGCAGTTCAGTAGTGGAAATTTAATTCTATTACCTCATGGGGGAATAGAACCTACAGCCTTCTGCACCAAAGATAAGTGCACTACTTGTTAAGCTACTGACACTGCCTTCTTTCAGTTAATAACTTTATTGACTTAGGTGACAGTGTACTTGACCTTGCAATATCAACACTACCATAATTAGTAACCAGAATGCCTCTTACACAACCCCTGGACATTCTGATCATGTAGGAATATAGTGTATGATGTTCAACACAACTGTATCATATCCTCAGTTTAGCTCACGGATATGATTACAAAGGTTGAGTAATGTTACTTTTATAGAAGCTGTCTGAAAGAATGATTAGCCTGTTATCTATCAAAGTTCCTCTTTTAATGGATAGAAGCAGTTACTGAACATCTCTGGATCTCTAATAAAGAAGAAGATCTCTTAAATATAAAGGAAAACATTATTAAACACAGGAGATAGAATAATTGCTTGACAAATTTTATAAAAGTAAGAGAGAATACACATTTTATTTATAAAAATATAAATTTAAAACTACATAGAATAAAAGGAACTTGAACTATGCCACTAGAAATCTAAAAAAAGTAATTGTTGATGCAAAGTCCATATTTGAAGACAGAGTAGTTGATAAGAAGGACACTAGGAAAAGTTTATTCAAAACGCAAATTTAATTTCTAAAGCGTGTACTAAATTTGGATCCTACTTTATATGATGGCAATGTAGCTGTAGATTTTTCACAAGTATCATCAACACTTAATACTTACTTTGCTAGAGTGGTTATAAATCTGATAGCATCAATACGTAATACTTACTTTGCTAGAGTGGTTATAAATCTGATAGCATCAACACGTAATACTTACTTTGCTAAAGCAGCTATAAATCTGACCTTCACAGCTCATTATATGGAGTTTAGTATTGAAGATGACAGTTGTTCACTCATTAGCCTTAGCATTATCTTCACTGCTTTGCAGAAAGCGGATAGAAATACCAGCATAGGTCCTGATCATATTTTGGGCTATTTTACAAAAATACACATATGGGCCCTCATCATATTTTGGACTATTTTACTAATTAAAATTAAAAATGTCCTGATCAAGTAATTGGAGGATCATTTTCAATTCAGTATGATAGCAAGATCTAATACCTGCTGAATGGAAATTAGTCAGTATTGCTTCTGTTTACAAAGGTGGCCAAATGGACATGATTGTGTACTACAGGCAGATTAGTGTCACGACTGCTCTTTAAGTGCTAAGAACAATGCTTATAAAGCTTGCTAATTTCTTCTAACATATATTCTTTACTAAATGGCCATTTCCAGCATGGCTTCTTTCAGGAAAGCTCTATACTTCCATGCTTGGCAGACATTTATGGACATTTTCCATTTGCTTTAGACATTTGGCTTCCCAGTAATAATTATATGTCTTGGCTACGCTAAGGTGGTTGACTCTCTGCTGTGTGGTGTCATAACTGACAGTTCAATCACATTAAAAAATTCCCCATTTATAATATGGTGGATTAGAAAATGGCGAACCAATAGACACAACAGAGTAAGTATTTCAGGACTTACCTCTGAATGAATTAAAATGTAATGAAGTAGTCCTCAAGGGTCTGTTTGGGACTCACTTTTCATCATAGCCCAACACTACCCACTATAACTGTTAGGTTTTAAAATATGCTTAATACATAAAATTAGGAGCAGCTGTTGATATAGAGTTTAAGGATTAAATAATGAATAACTATATTAACAGTACATACTTATGGTGACTGTATAAAGGCCTAATCATTAGTGTTAATAAATGTAAGGGTTTATGTCTGGCTGATTGTATCTCACAACTACAGACAGAAATCAACACTACTGTTATAATGACCAACCAAATAAGAGACATTGGTGACTGGATCACCCGTACTCTACGATTTAGAAAAAATACCTCACAAGACAGGAGTAAAGAATTTAGGATGATGGGATTAATGTTTAAAGCATTTTATTCTAGAGAATGTATTTACTAGCTGGTACAAGGTAGTTATCAGACTCAGAATATAATTTTGTTTTTCACTGCTATAATAAATCTGACTTACAGCTTCTTGATTTGCTCCAAATTAAGTTTATGAAGGGGGTGTCTTTAAGAGCATGAATTACATTCATAGACAACATGACATTAGGGGATGGGGTATCGGGGGTGGTTATGTCTATCTTACAGAGCATTCCACACTGAGTTAGAATACTAATGGGGTTCCAAAATTACTATGCAAACCGTGCCTCTGTATATTGCTCCAGGGTGTAGAACAAACCTACACATATACAGTTTATATCATATAGTCTATATCTTCCTTATGGAACCCTTGTGTCTAAACATAATGGGAAATTTTTCATTAAATTCCTTTAAAAGTCAGTTAGATCCCTGCATCAGTGAGGAGTTTCTGACTTTAGGGCACTGGGGTCCATGTTCCCTGATGCCATATAGGACTGAATCACCTATAAACCTATCCAACTATGAACCTATGGAAGTCCAGAGCCATTATGCTTTTGTTCTGTGTTACCATCTTTTATTTTAGTATAGTGTTTCTCATTCCATTTTGGTGTAGTCCCTGCCCTCTTAGCATTAAACATTTCACAGCCAATAATCACATTATACAATATATTAATCTAAGCTGCTAGGTTCGGCTGCACCTGCATGTGTTGTACTCTTTTTGACCTTATACATGTTCTTCTCATATCTCTCAACCTCTTAGAGCAAGACATCTGGACAAAGGCAAAAAATAATTTGGGGGACAAAGACCCAAAAATAGGGACAATTTTGCTCTTACAACCTTAGAATGTTGTTATAATAACAGGTTGTGCATTAACAAAAAAAATCTGAAGGGTATGAAGTCTGAAACTCAAATGTCTGTCATTATTTATGAATTCAGTCCGCAATTACTTTCCAGAAAACCACAATTTATGAGTAACAGACCAAAAATACTAGGCAAAAATCTGGACATTCCACAAAAATTTGTACAGTTGAGAGGTATGGCTCCAGCAAGACTGCTATTTCATACTTGTATATTTAAGATGACTTCCAAATCTACTTCTTAACTGAAAATGTGTCTTAAGCAATGCAGTGTTTTATATATCAACTTACAGTTCTACACAGCCCAATACAAATAATAGACAGTTAAAACATGACTCTGGGAAAAGCTGAAAGATAAAATAAAAAATAAAATAAGAACAGATTTTAATGATATCTCAAACAAATATTTCCTTGCTAATGATCTTGCATTGCTGTAGGCATTTAGCAGCATTTTATTGTCTGTTCTACTACAGAATGACATGTTGGGACCAATATACTATTGTAAATGTATTTTTCGGGTCTACTTTAAACAGCAAATGATCAGATGATCGAACGCTGTTAGAGCGAACACTACATGTCGAACCGGCAAAATAGCGAATGGCCGGAACAGCAAATTTATTCCCAGGGAAAGAAATCGCTGGGCCGGCCGTCCAGGTTGTGGGGTTTCCTCCACTGTAGTGCGATCTCGGAGTTGGTATATTTAAGTAGGAGGGTATGGGGGACAAAGCCCTGCACTTTATTTAGTGTTTAGTGTTTTTTTTTTTTTTTGGGAACAACGATTTTTTTCCCCTGGGAAAAAAAATCGCTGTTTTAGTTGTTCACTGTTTTGGATTTTCGACATTTAGTGGTCAATATAAGTAAGTTCGATCATCTGATCATTCGTTGTTATAATATAGACCCTATTTTCAGCCAAGGCTATTTTTTTAACAAAGTATTCATGTGTCCAATATATAAAATATTTTGTCTTTCTTTTTCCTTCAGCTTCCTTTACCTATGCCGTTAGCCACCCAGTGAAGTAATCAGTGGCTCTAGGTGCTTTGATCACATTGACCAATAATGCGACACTCCAACCTCATGGAAAAATGAGAAAAGAGGCTGTTATGAAGATGAAAAAGATGCCATAGAATGGTACCCACTGAGGTAGTACTATCTGTGAGCCTTCCAAGAGACTGTCAGTATATATTTTCATTTACTCGTTTTTGATGTTTGCTAGTTGCAAGTTGATAAAGTGAAATCAATGGTGCTTTTCATAGCTCTGCAAAAACAGTGAACTTTTTTGAGTTCAGTTTGCCATTTTCACTTTCAATATACTTCCTTTTGTGTGTGTGTATGTGTAACTATTTAGTCTTGTTTGTGTGGACATATTCTCTTTCTTTTTCTTTTTTTTTTCAGCAAGAAAACAATAGCAGCAAAGGCACTAAATGGCTTTGTTGTGAAAATTTTGCACATTTTATTTTGGTTCCATGACCTGCTATCAGCTGCTTCAGCTTCTCTCACATATCACCCACTCATGCACTGATTGTACATGATGGAAGGGAAAGGGACTGAGCAATACTGTGTAACAGTGGCATTGCCCCTGCAGCTGATGCTTTTCTTAATGATTAGGGACATGACCGCAAAGCAGAGCCAGCAGTTGGCAGCATCACAGCGTCAGAGCACAGCCATGCTCAAGGACATCAGTGTCAGAGCAGATCCACAATCAGGGACATCAGCGTCAGAGCAGAGCCATGATTAGGGACATCAACGTCAGAGCAGAGGCATGATCAGGGACATCAGCGCCAGAGCACAGCCAGCAGTTAGTAGCATCACAGCATCAGAGCACAGCCATGCTCAGGGACATCAACATCAGAGCAGAGCCATGATCAGGGACATCAGCATTAGGGCAGAGCCATGATCAGGGACATCAGCGTCAGAGCAGAGCCATGATCAGGGACATCAGTGTCAGAGCAGAGCCATGATCAGGGACATCAGCGTCAGAGCAGAGCCACGATCAGGGACATCAATGTCAGAGCAGAGCCATGATCAGGGACATCAGCATCAGAACAGAGCCACAATCAGGGACATCAATGTCAGAGCAGAGTCATGGTCAGTAACATCAGCATCAGAGCAGAGCTATGATCAGGGACACCAGCGTCAATGCAGAGCCATGATCAGGAACATCAGCGTCAGAGCAGAGCCACGATCAGGGACATCAGTGTCAGAGGAGAGCAATGATCAGGTTCATCAGCATCAAAGCAGAGCCATGATCAGGGACATCAGCAGCAGAGCAGAGCCACCAGTTGGCAGCATCACGGCGTCAGAGCACAGCCATGCTCAGGGACATCAGCACCAGAGCAGAGCCACCAGTTGGCAGCATCACAGCGTCAGAGCACAGCCATGCTCAGGGACATCAGCACCAGAGCAAAGCCATGATCAGGGACATTAGCGCCAGAGCAGAGCCATAATCAGGGACATTAGTGCCAGAGCAGAGCCATGATCAGGGACATCAGCATCAGAGCAGAGCCAACAGTTGGCAGCATTACAGCGTCAGAGCACAGCCATGCTCAGGGACATCAGCATCAGAGCAGAGCATGATCAGGGACATCAGCATCAGAGCAGAGCTACAATCAGGGACATCAGCATCAGAGCAGAGCCATGATCAGGGATATCAGTGTCAGAGCAGAGCCACGATCAGGGACATCAGTGTCAGAGCAGAGCCATGATCAGGGACATCAGCGTCATAGGAGAGCCATGATCAGGGACATTAGTGCCAGAGCAGAGCCATGATCAGGGACATCAGCATCAGAACAGAGCCACGATCAGGGACATCAATGTCAGAGCAGAGTCATGATCAGTGACATCATTGTCAGAGCAGAGCTATGATCAGGGACACCAGCGTCAATGCAGAGCCATGATCAGGGACATCAGCGTCAGAGCAGAGCCACGATCAGGGACATCAGTGTCAGAGGAGAGCAATAATCAGGTTCATCAGCATCAAAGCAGAGCCATGATCAGGGACATCAGCACCAGAGCAGAGCCACCAGTTGGCAGCATCACAGCGTCAGAGCACAGCCACGCTCAGGGACATCAGCACCACAGCAAAGCCATGATCAGGGACATTAGCGCCAGAGCAGAGCCATAATCAGGGACATTAGCGCCAGAGCAGAGCCATGATCAGGGGCATCAGTGTCAGAGCAGAGCCATGATCAAGGACATCAGCATCAGAGCAGAGCCAACAGTTGGCAGCATTACAGCGTCAGAGCACAGCCATGCTCAGGGACATCAGCATCAGAGCAGAGCATGATCAGGGACATCAGAGCAGAGCTACAATCAGGGACATCAGCATCAGAACAGAGCCATGATCAGGGACATCAGTGTCAGAGCAGAGCCACGATCAGGGACATCAGTGTCAGAGCAGAGCCATGATCAGGGACATCAGCATCAGAGGAGAGCCATGATCAGGGACATCAGCGCCAGAGCAGAGCCAGCAGTTGGCAGCATCACAGCGTCAGAGCACAGCCACACTCAGAGACATCAGTGTCAGAGCAGAGCCATGATCAGGGACATCAGTGTCAGAGCAGAGCCACAATCAGGGACATCAGTGTCAAAGCAGAGCTATGATCAGGGACATCAGCGCCAGAGCAGAGCCACAATCAGGGACATCAGTGTCAAAGCAGAGCCATGATCAGGGACATCAGCGCCAGAGCAGAGCCAGCAGTTGGCAGAATCACAGCATTAGAGCACAGCCATGCTCAGGGACATCAGCATCAGAACAGAGCCATGATCAGGGACATCAGTGTCAGAGTAGAGTCATGATCAGGGACATCAGCGTGAGAGCAGAGCCATGATCAGGGACATCAGAGCCAGAGCAGAGTCAGCAGTTGGCAGCATCACAGTGTCAAAGCACAGCCACGCTCAGGGACATCAGTGTCAGAGCAGAGCCATGATCAGGGACATCAGTGCCAGAGCAGAGCCATGATCAGGGACATTAGTGCCAGAGCAGAGCCATGATCAGGGACATCAGCATCAGAGCAGAGCCATGATTAGGGACATCAGCATCAGAGCAGAGCCACGATCAGGGACATCAGTGTCAGAGCATAGCCACGATCAGGGACATCAGTGTCAAAGCAGAGCCATAATCAGGGAAATCAGCTTCAGAGCAGAGCCACAATCAAGGACATCAGTGTCAGAGCAGAGCCATGATCAGGGACATCAGTGTCAGAGCAGATCCATGATCTGGGACATCAGTGTCAGAGCAGAGCCATGATCAAGGACATCAGTGTCAGAGCAGAGCCATGATCAGGGACATCAGTGCCAGAGCAGAGCCAGCTGTTGGCAGCATCACAGCATCAGAGCACAGCCATGCTCAGGGACATCAGTGTCAGAGCAGAGCCATGATCAGGGACATCAGCGTCAATGCAAAGCCATGATCAGGGACATCAGTGTCAGAGCAGAGCCACAATCAGGGACATCAGTGTCAAAGCAGAGCCATGATCAGGGACATCAGCGCCAGAGCAGAGCCAGCAGTTGGCAGCATCACAGCATCAGAGCACAGCCACGCTCAGGGACATCAGCATCAGAACAGAGCCATGATCAGAGACATCAGCGTCAGAGCAGAGCCACGATCAGGGACATCAGTGTCAGAGCAGAGCCATGATCAGGGACATCAGCGTCAATGCAGAGCCATGATCAGGGACATCAGCGTCAGAGCAGAGCCACAATCAGGGACATCAGTGTCAAAGCAGAGCCATGATCAGGAACATCAGCGTCAGAGCAGAGCCATGATCAGGGACATCAGTGTCAGAGCACAGCCATGCTCAGGGACTTCAGCGTCAGAGCAGAGCCACAATCAGGGACATCAGCATCAGAGCAGAGCCATGATCAGGGACATCAGTGTCAGAGCAGAGCCACGATCAGGGACTTCAGTGTCAGAGCAGAGCCATGATTAGGGACATCAGTGTCAGAGCAGAGCCATGATCAGGGACATCAGCGTCAGAGTAGAGCCATGATCAGGGATATCAGCACCAGAGCAGAGCCAGCAGTTGACAGCATCACAGCGTCAGAGCACAGCCACACTCAGGGACATCAGTGTCAGAGCAGAGCCATGATCAGGGACATCAGCGTCAGAGCAGAGTCATGATCAGGGACATCAGTGCCAGAGCAGAGCCATGATCAGGGACATCATCGTCAGAGCAGAGCCATGATTAGGGACATCAGCGTCAGAGCAGAGCCAGCAATTGGCAGAATCACAGCATCAGAGCAGAGCCAGTAGTTGGCACCATCACATATGCTGACAGCAAGGCTTCTCTAAGTTCTGCACCTTCCTCATTGTGCTGATGCTTCCAGAGTAGGCTGGGCTAGCCGTGAAGTGTGCTCTGTGAGAAGATGCACCTGTCCCATGCTCTAGGGCAACCATATTTCCTTGACCCACCCAAGTATCCCAGCCCAGCAATGCCCTCTAAGTCCTGGACTCTATCAGAACTCTAGTAGTATGATCCACCTAACAACCCCCAATGCATGGATTGATGAACCCATCCTCCCAGTAAACTGTGTCAAGCAGTTAAGCTGCTAATTAAACACAGAACACCTAAGAAATACGTAGGGTGTCATCCCTCTATACCACCAGAGCCGGCTATGTATTCTGTATATTTATTTACTGCTTTAATCATAGACTGTAATTTTCCTGTGATTTCATACCTTTGTTGTTCACTTATTGTGAATAAAAACTCACAATGAAATGACGATGTAGTATACCATATGATGCAGCAACTAATGGTAATAATGCTAGTGTCCCAACAGACAGCATGCTCATCTTTGGTAACGAGAAACCACCAGGCTTTAGGATCTATTCCCACTCCAGGTGACTAAACTGATTACACTGCAATGCAGTACTGGGGGCTGGGGAGTTGCTACACTCTTGACTGCATCCTTTAAATGAGGCTTTAAACCATGTTCCCATGTGCTAGAGTTTGCAATAACTCAGGTGGATGTATAAAATCCCACAGCATTAATCAGAAAGGCTAGTGGAAGTTCCCTGATGCCCTGGCTAAATTCCCCTAGCAGTAATAGAAATTCCACATTGCTTCTCTCCTGGAAAGAGGCCACTAGCTTAGTGGAAGTAACCCAGTCAGCAAAGTATAAATAAATAAAAAAATATGTTATGAATCCCCTGGGGAAATTGGTGTAACAGTTTTGTTTGAGGAGCAACTAGCTGAGAGGTATAAATTGAGTCCCAATTGCCTCTCTTGTATAAATATATATCAGAAACCAAGTGACTGACCACTATCATTGATGCAGGGGTGCAGTTCTATACATAGAGACTGGACTGCCCCCCTTTTCTTCTGATAGTGTGATTTTGGAGTTATTTATATGTAGATAAAGAGTCGGGGGATATAGTTCCCCATGTGGAATACATTCTTATTTTTGTTTTGTCCATTGTGTCAACAAGTCAGTGCACAATTAAAGATATTGCTGTCCATACCTGATGGCTTGTCAATGCACTGGTATTGTGCACAGCATAAACTTGATAGGGATGAGCATGACATGTAAGCTTTCAAAAAAAAGGGGACTGTTGGTTAGCCAAAATAAAAGTGAGCCTATATGATGTAGACTAGATCACCAACCAAGCTGAGTGCTACCCTTCAGAACAGGGAAATTTCATGATTAGAAGATACTTAGATTGAATGGTTTCCTTTCAAAAGAAAACATATGAGTCAAGTACCTTACTGGGTATACTAGCGTCTGGGTGTATTATAGGATCAATAATTCCTTGAATACAGAAGCTAAGACGTGATTAATTGAGATACACTTCTGGCATAAATGGACTGTGAATTCCTACTGGTTGAGAAGCCTCAACTGCTAGTCCGGGGACCTTGCAATACACCAAGAAAAGAAATGGCTAGTTTATACTTCTGATCTCTTTCAGGAATACCACTATGATCTCCTAAGAACAAAGTCAAAGAGAAAGTAAACTTTATTGTTGATCAGATATACACAGCAGTACAAACTGAACAAAATTATGTTGCTTTGGTCCCCGAGCAAGACAATAACGAACACATAGTTTGAGCGACAGTAAGACTAATGTACATACAGTAATAATTACAATTTTAACAACACAATAAATTACCACAATTGGACAGGAAGACATTAGGCAATATTATACTAGTAGGTATTAGGTTCATAGGTTCATAGGTTCATACTAGGCTATCTGCCCAAGGGCATTTATAAGCCTAGCCCATAGTTATGTGGCTTTCGCCACCCCTTTAGTTTGAATAAAAACTATGCCTATCATTTTTCTGTGCCTCTGTCAAGCAGTGACACTGAAGTAATCCCTGGGGTATATCTGCGATCTCCCATCCATTGGTCAAGATTCCTCTTGAACAAGGCCAGCGAGGTGCTCTGCCTCACATGTACTGGGATTTTGTTCCACAGCATAGGGAGTCTCTGGGTGATGAATCTGTCCCTCCAGCACGTTCTATTTATAACCGTGTCAAGGTTTAAGTCTCCGCCCTTGTGGTTCTGAGGGATCTAGATTTTTGAGGTGAAGCATATTCATCAAATCTGGGTTTGACATGGCCTTATATGTCAGGCACAGGTCACCTCTGAGCAAGCGGTATGAGACTGAATAAAGCTGGAGTTCTTTCAGTCGGGCAGCATAAGACATATTTTTGAGACCCTTTATCCTTTTGGTGAGGAACTTTTGGGGCCTTTCAAGCTGCATCAGGTGTCTGGTCAGATACATTCGAACGGGCATTGTACTCAATCATAGGTCTAATGAGTGATGAGTACAGGGGACGATGACCTCCCTTGATCTAGATGTGAATCCCTTCATGATCAGGTGGGCGATATAGAAGGTTTTCCTAACTACTTTAGCAACATGAGTGTCAAGCGAAAGACTACTGTCAACTTGGGTCCCCAGATCCCTGATGACTTTTTCTGTGCTCAGTGGATTGTCACCTATATGGTAGCTAGGGGTAACCTTGTTTTTCCCGAAGGGTATGACTATGCATTTTTGGCGTTTAACTTCAGGCCATGGCTCTGGCACCAGTTATCCGTTTCTGTGAGGCCCTTCTGGAGGATATCTGTGTCAGATGTGTTTTCGACTATGGCGCCAGTTTGCAGTCATCTGCAAACTTTGTCAGCCATAACCCTCCTGTGTTTGCTTGTACTTCAGAAAAGTAGATGCCGAACAAGAGTGGACCCAGGACTGAGCCCTGTGGGACACCACTTGTGACAGGCTTTGAGTCTGACATGGCTCCAGCAACTCTGACCCTGTGGGTTCTGTCGCTTAGCCAGTTTGCAACCCATCTTGTGATGTATGGGTTTACATTCAAGCTGATGAGTTTTTCGATGATACCTGAGTGGGGTATTGTGTGAAGGCCTTTGCCAGGTCGAGGTAGGCTGTATGGACTGCCTTTCCCTCATCAATGGCCTTGGTGACTGTCTCGAAAAAGTCAATCAAGTTTAAGAGGCAGGATCTGCCTTTGACAAAGCCAAACTGGGTTGGATCCAAAGTCTGCAAGTTCCCTATGTCTTTATTTATGAGTTCCATTATGATCCTCTCCATGGCTTTGCAGATAAGGCTTGTCAAGCTAATGGGCGGTAATTTCCAGGGTCTGTGGAGGCACCGCCCTTATGAAGTGGGACCACAGTCGCTGTGCGCCACTCCTTGGGTACGTATCCTGAGGTGAGGCTAAGATTAAACAGCTGTCCTAACTGTGGGTTTAATTCCTCCTTGAGTTCATGAAGCACACAGCCGGGGACACCATCCGGTCCCATGGATGCTGTGTGTTTTGCCTTAGTGAGGGCAGTTCTCACCTGGGCGTTGGAGATGTTTGGGGGGCTACAATCCTCTGGAATAGATATCTCTCTTTTTGGGGGAGGGGCAAGAAGTTTGCACTGAACCTGTCAGCCAGTATGTTAGCAATGTGTGTAGGTTCAGTAATTTTCACATCATTTTGAACTAATTCTGAGCATATCTGGGAGTTTCCTCCTAGGTTTCTAACATAGCTAAAGAAGGCCTTATGATTGTCTTTAGAGTCCTTGGCGATTTTTCTCTCAAAATTTGCCTTGGATGATTTTATGAGAGCTCTTAGTTTTTACTTATAATGATCAAAGGTGTCTTACCTTTCAAGGATTTTGCTCTATCTTGTAGTAGCTTCCTCCTTTTGTTGTAGAGCTTGTTTATGGCTGGGGTCCACCAGACTGGACGCTTGCCTTTGGTACAGAGAGTCTTAGTTTTGTTTGGGATTGCCTGATCCATGCAGTCCTGTAGGTGCTGGTAGAAGGCATTTGTAAGTGATTCAGCGGTTTGAGTAATGTTTACCACTGGCTCAGGGGCCTTAAAGGAGACCACACTAGTTTTAGAAGTGTGAAATCGGCTTTTGAGAAGTTTTTCACTGTGGTCTTTTTGTTTCAGGTGGGGGCGGGATGAGGACCTCCAGCGAGATTAGTTTATGATCTGATCTCACCAGTGAGGGGTATACTTCGGTGTTGAACATTTTGATCCCATGTTCGTGATGATGAGATCAAGTATGTTTTCACCTCTTGTGGGGATGGTGACTAGTTGTTCCATGGCATTTGAGTTTATGAACTCCAGGAATCTTTGGGTTAGAGTGTTCGGGCTTGAGTAGTGTTCCCAGTCTATATTAGGGTAGTTGAAGTCACCTAGTATGATGGTGTTTGGAGATACATTTATCCCCTCCAATGTTTTCAGGAAGGCCATGTGAGGTTCCTGAGTTTGAGAGGGTGGCCTGTAACATGCTACAAATTGCAGAGCAGTCTTGCCTATGGTTAATTGCACCTGGATGGTCTCAGATGCATCGTGCGTTGCCACCAACCTTGAGGTGTGGGTGTCCTTTATGAATATGGACACCCCCGCTCCTTTCTTGGTGTTGTCTGGATTTTGGGGGCGGAATGCACGATATGAGGTGAAACCTGTTAGTGCTGGGGTGCTCTCAGGAGCCTTGAACCAGGTTTCTGTCACAGCACAGACATCGATGTTCTCCATATTGAGAAGGGCCTCGAGTGCGTGCATCTTGAGATTGAGACTTCTGGCATTGAGCAGCATTACCCTTAGTTTTTTCCCTTTGGTGTTCTAGGCTGGTAGGTTTAGAATTTGAGCCTTGCCTAAAAAAGGCACTATGGGGGTGGCAAGAGCCTTTGCCAATATCCTGAAGCCCAGGGGTGACAGGTGCAAGCCGTCCCTTGCGAAGCAGCGTGGCTTGTCCAGCATGTCATCCCAGGCAGACAGACATTGGATCCCCTTTGAATGACACCAGAATTTAAGCCAATTATTAAAGCTGATCATCTTATCACTGTATTGTGGCATCATTCTAGGTGAAGGTAGGATACTGCTCAAGGTCAGGGTCATACCTGCCTGGGCTACATAATCAGAGAGCTCCTCGACGTCCCTTTTCATGTAGTCCAAGGAGGTGCGTCTCAGGTCGTTGACACCAGCGTGGACAATGACTGAGTCGTACTTGTACCTGCTGTTGAGAGACCTGAGTGCTTGCGTTATGTGGCGGATTCTAGCGCCCGACAGGCAGCTTACTGTGACCTTCTCCTTACTCAGTCTGGTGGCGGACGTCAGTGTGTCTGACTATGGAATCACCAATGACAAGTGTGTCTGGCATTTTGTTTGGCCTTAAGGGCTGTGACTGTTTGACACTCTGACTGTGTGGTCTATGTGTTGCATGTGTTGGGTCGTGAGGTGGTAGTTGTTTGGGTGTCTGCTTTGGTGGCCTCTGCTGTTTTGGTAAATTTTGACCAGAGCCTCCGAGTATGTCTTTGTGTGAGTATGTGTATGATTTGAAGTTGTGATGGTACCATGTGTGACTGGGTATGTATTGTGTGTGGTTGCCTTCTCCTCCTGTCTGGTCTTGCCAGTCCTATGTTGAGAGAGCTCAGCCTCCAGTTTGGCCGTATAGTTGCATCTCTCGCATGTATTTGTGTTTTGTGGGAGAAGGAGAGGATTGTCTGTGTACATGAGGCAATTGTAACATTGCCTCAATATTCCCAGGTTCACCAGTTGAGCTGGAGAGGACACTAGCAACTGATCCCTCGACATACTAGAAGTAGTAGATAAAGAACTTTCAAAGGACTCCGGGGAAGTGGGTTTTGGGCTGGTGGGGTACTATCTATAATAAGAGTGCTTTATCAAGGTGCAAGTACTGTAGGAGTAAGTGCTAGGCTTTACAGATAGAGAATAGTCTACTTGGGAATCAAGTAGAGATGAACTTTTCAGTTATAGGATATGCTGGTTAGATCAGCAGTACAGTTTAGCGTGTTTTATAGCAGGGGCTGAAGGGAGCTAGGAATTGGCCCAAAACGACCAATGGACTACTAGTTTCTGGCTGAAACTTCACCAAATCGGACAAAAGGCAGCTCAGTGCTTCCCACTCCCACTGGTAAGCAAAGAAACTTCCCTCCTTCCTAATAAGGCAATGGATCAGTAACAGGAACTAAAAACAAAGCCCAGGGATCAGCAACTCTGAAACTGGACTACTCTAGTTCAGTAAAGTGGGAAAACAAGAGATTTTTTTGTTTTATTACAGAGATAAGGAAAAAACAGACAGTAAATGCTATAAATGCTGTAAATCGGCTAGCGCACTTTAGTGTGTAGCCTACAGAAACAATTTGCAACAATTAGTAACTTAAAGTGCAATAAACAGTGTAAAATGCAGAAATCACTTAAAGTAGCAGTAAAACAGGCGAAATGCAGTCGCTAGCTTAATAACAGTGGGAAAGCCACAAAAATACTTATATCTGGTAGAAAGTCACTCTTTTAGCTCTCTGCTGCTTGGATCACTCTGCAGGCCACCACGAGGATCTGTGCAGAGTTGGTACAAGCTGGAAAACACGTGTTTAGCGTGTTTTATAGCAGGGGCTGAAAGGAGCTAGGAATTGGCCCAAAAGCGACCAATAGACTACTAGTTTCTGGCTGAAACTTCACCAATTCGGACAAAAGGCTGCTCAGTGCTTCCCACTCCCACTGGTAAGCAAAGAAACTTCCCTCCTTCCTAATAAGGCAATGGATCAGTAACAGGAACTAAAAACAAAGCCCAGGGATCAGCAACTCTGAAACTGGACTACTCTAGTTCAGTAAGGTGGGAAAACAAGAGATTTTTTTTTTTTTTTTTTTTTACAGAGACAAGGAAAAAAACAGACAGTAAATGCTATAAATGCTTTTAAGTGGCTAGCACACTTGAGTGTGTTAGCCTACAGGTAAAATTAAGCAACAAATAACTTTTAAGAGTGCAAAACAGTTAATCAACACAAAAACAGTTTAAATAGAATGCAGAGCTGTATAAACAGGCTAAGATGCAGTCGCTAAGCAGTAAATATTCAAAAAGCCAGAAAAAATACTTAAATCGGTTATAGCAAATACAGTTATAACAAATGCTCTGAAATATACTGTATATTTCCAATATGTTTGAGAAGGACAGTCAGAACACAAGAAGGTTCAGGCGAAGAAGAAAAAAAAAGTTTTGTTTTACTTTTTGAAAAGGTAAAAAGGAGGAACAGAAGGCCTTATCAAATGTTCTCTCTGTATTAAGAAGAATGAGCTAATGACACTAGACTGGGAGGGGTGTCACAGTAGGGGCGGGCAACTGCAAAGCCACCAAGTATAAGAGCAAGACACCAACAGGGAGGGAGGGTGGGACAAAATAGCCTAAGACAACAAGCTATGACAGTTTTTAAACAGAAAAAGATTTCTGAAGATTCTGAATAGACAAAGTGCTTTATATATATTAAATTATAAAAACAGTAATCTGTTAAAATAATCAAAAAAATACTTATATTTTGTAGCTCAGTTGCGGTCAAACAACTTCTCCAGCCTGCACCAAAGACCAGAACAACAACTTTTTTTACAAGAACACAAAAGAACCAGCCCCCACTAGCCAAGAGATAATTACACAGAGTAAATGTTTCAGTTTATACAATAGCCTAAGACAACAAGCTATGACAGTTTTTAAACAGAAAAAGATTTCTGAGGATTCTGAATAGACAAAGTGCTTTATATATATTAAATTATAAAAACAGTAATCTGTTAAAATAATCAAAAAAATACTTATATTTTGTAGCTCAGTTGCGGTCAAACAACTTCTCCAGCCTGCACCAAAGACCAGAACAACAACTTTTTTTTACAAGAACACAAAAGAACCAGCCCCCCACTAGCCAAGAGATAATTACACAGAGTAAATGTTTCAGTTTATACAATAGCCTAAGACAACAAGCTATGACAGTTTTTAAACAGAAAAAGATTTCTGAGGATTCTGAATAGACAAAGTGCTTTATATATATTAAATTATAAAAACAGTAATCTGTTAAAATAATCAAAAAATACTTATATTTTGTAGCTCAGTTGCGGTCAAACAACTTCTCCAGCCTGCACCAAAGACCAGAACAACAACTTTTTTTTACAAGAACACAAAAGACTATGACTTCACATTGTGATTGCTTAGATATTGCATTTCATCAGTTGTAGTACGATATATTCTGATGTTCATATTGCATGTGTATGGAGTGGTGACTCACTCCTGACTATTGCACATTCAGAAAGTAATTGCATAAGAAAGCAGGCTAACTGTACCAGTTACTGATGCAATTTGCCAGAGTGATAACTATAGATGATACTTCACAGCAAGTGGCATAATGATCTGATTATTTGTTATCATGCATGGCATTCAAGTTCAGCAGCCTTATGGCTAGAGGGAAGAAGCTTCTGTTCAGTCTAGATATTTTGCAGTGTAAGCTGCGATACCACCTGCCCAAGGAAGGTGGATGTATATGCCATGGGCAGGGTGAGTGTGATCGTAAATTAACTTCCTAGCCCTTCCCACACACTGAGTCTTGTGTAGATCATCCATGGATGAGAGCAAGGAACCAATGACTTTTTCTGCTGTCCTCACTACCCTCAGGAGAGCCTTGGGGTCAGATGTTTTGCAGTTAAAATAACAAACTATGATGTTATTTAAGAGAATGCTCTCGATGGTTCCCCTGTAGAAGGCTCTGAGGATGGGCTGAGGCAAGTTTGCCTTCCTTAGTTTTTGTAGGAAGTGCAGACATTGTTGTTCCTTCTTCAATGTGTGGCTAATATGAGTCAACCAGGATATGTCATCTGAGATGTGCACCCCAAGGAACTTTGTGTTTTTGACCCTTTCGACTACCACCTCCTTAATTTACAGAGATTGATGTATCTCTCGTGTCCTCCTGAATTCTACTATTAATTCTTTGGTCTTGCTTACATTTAAGACCAAATTGCTGCTGTCACACCAACCTATCAGATGCTCCACTGCATCCTTGTAGGCTGTTTCGTCACCATTTTTGACTAGACCTATGACAGCGGTATCATCTGCGAACTTGATGATTTTGTTGGATTTATACTTGGCCATGCAGTCATGCGTCAACACAGTGGACAGCAAAGAACTAGAAGCAGCCCTGAGGGACACCCATGCTCAATGTAATACTGATTGAACTGTTATTTCCCACACATGCTTTTTGGGGTCTGTTGATGAGAAAGTCCAGCATTCAGTTACACAGGGGGGTGTTGATGCCCAGCTGGATCAGCTTCGATATCAGATTCTGGGGGATAACAGTGTTAAAGGCAGAACTAAAATTGATGGACAGCATTCTGACATAATTCTTCTTCTTCTCTAGATGCGCCAAGGATTCATAAAGTGCTATAGCTATTGCATCAACTGCAGCGGTTAGATCTATAAGCAAATTGTAATGTATCTAGTATTGCAGGTAGGCTTGAAGAGATATGGTTCTTGATCAACCACTCAAAACATTACATTACTGTTGATGTAAATACAACTGCTGCAATTTAGGCTTGTCGGTTGGGATTTCTTGGGTAAGGGAACGATTGTCATATTTTTGAAGCAACCGGGTACAATGGCGAGTTGCAGGGATGTACTGAATATATCTGTCAGTACAGTGGACAGTTGGGTAGCACAGTCTCTTAAAACCCTTTCCGTATTATAAGCAATAAGCAGCTGCATTTCTTAGGTTTACTCATCTCAGGGTCTTCAGAACATCAGATGTTCTTAGATATAGCACCTCCTCACCCTGCTTGACAGAAGCTTATTTGGCACAGTGTTGTCCATATGTGATCTGCTGAAGTAGGTGTTTAGTTTGTTCAGAAATTCTGTGTTGTCATCACATGGGGAAGATGCAGGCCTGTAGTTGGTTATGTCTTGTATGCTTTGCCAGAGACATCTGGAGTCCCTCTGGTTAGAGAAATGTCCCTGATTTTTACTTCCATATGTCCTCTTAGCCTCCTTTATAGCTCTACTTAGATTTGCTCTGGCCTCTCTTAGATTATCTTTAGATTTAAATACAGCATTTTGTGCCTTTAGGAGCTCATATACTTCACCAGATAGCCAAGATTTCTGATTGGCAAGCACGGTGATACATTTGATGACTATTACATCAACACATTTTGAAATATAGGCCATTACAGATTCCATATACTCCTCCAGGTCAATATGGTGGTTCTTTATAGCTGCTTCTCTAAACATCGACCAGTTTGTACATCTGAAGCAGTCCTGGAGTACCAAGACTGCTCCCTCAGGCCACATCCTTACTTGTTTGGTTGTAGGTTGGCACCTTTTCAGCAGTGGTGTTTATGTTGGAAGTAGCATGATGGCCAGATGGTCTGAGTTACCCAGATGTGGATAAGGTGCTGCTTTGTAGGCCAGTTTTACATTTGTGTACACCTTATCCAGAGTGTTCTCCCCTCTTGTTGCAAAGTTCACATGTTGATGGTAATGGGGTAATACAGATTTCAAGTTAGCTTGATTGAAATCACCTGCAATTATATGGGCAAACTCAGGGTTCTTATTCTGGAGGTCATTTGTTGATAGATACAGAATATTCAATGCCACACTGGTATGAGCACTAGGGGGATGTAAACAACTGTTATGGTCACTCCATTGAATTCCCCTAGGCAGGTAGAAGGGCCTGCATTTTAGTGACATGAACTCAATGTTCTCTGAGCAGTGAGAGATGATTATTTCACAGTTTCTACACCATCTGTTGTTGATATACATACGAACACCCCCTCCACAAGATTTACCACAGAGAGATTGAATTTTGTCAGCATGAAATAATGACATCCCATCCACATATATTGTACTGTCATTTATATTGGAGTTCAGCCAAATTTCATTGACCACAAGTAAATATTTCTTACCTTAAATTGTGTGGAAAGATCCATCCTTAAGTAGTCCATCTTGCTCTCCAGTGAACGTACTTTTGCCAGCAGCATGGAAGGAAGTGCAGGCCTGTGTGGATTTCTTTTCAGTCTGGCCTTAATTCCTCTCTGTCTTAATCTTTCACATCTTTTCCTTTTAATATGCTTCCCCTGTCCAATTGTCATCTGGTTAGACATGATTGACAGGTTTCTGCAGTTTTTACCATGTTCTAGTAAGATTCCAATCTGCAGGAGTTCCTGGAGTGCGTTTGAGGTTACAGGCCTCTCTGCTAGTAGTCCATCAAACATGCAGAATAGCGAAATATGAGATTGGATTTCCAGAAGATTCTCGGCATAGAAGTTAATCATACCTTCATTTCTTGCCCTTAAATCTTTTTTTCTGTTGTGCATGTGTGAATGGGTGTGCCTTCTTTGAAGGTTGGGCGTCGGGTTGGCAACTTGGCACCGTAAAAATCCACTGCCAATCATTAGCAGACCAGAGTTCTGCTGTGGCGACCCCTAACCGGGAAAAGCCGAAAGACTTGTTTCTGATGAAAAACAAGACAAATAGAGCACTTTTCTGTAGGGATCTGAAGCAGCCACTGCCACACAGGGCGCCACCATTTTTTGTAACACTGTTACTGACTGCTGGTTAAATCAATATGTGACATGGTTCTGGGTTTGAGCATGCATAGTTTATTTAAACTTAAAAGCTATCTAACCCTGGGTGAGGGTTGCAATCATAGACATTACCTTTGATTTTATGCTTTTGTCTCATGGTATTTTACATTTACATATTCATAATCTCCATTTCCTGTCTCTTACTGATATTTATTGAATATTTTGCATAGTATATTTACTAACACGGTTTAACATCTCATACAATGGGCGACACACTCTGGAGTGCAGCACCCCCATTATGCTGCACTGCAGTGTCAGCAATCCATTTACCTGGTGTGGCTGCTTGAGTTGGTGCCAACTCGGATGGAAAAGATCCCATGGCACCTATCAGAAGAGTAGTGGAACTTCCCCAATGCCCTGTCCAGATTTTCATAGTAGTATTAATACAACCTCAGGTCTCTCTTAAAAGAGGCCACTAACATTGTGGGACTAGCCTGGTCTACAAAGGCTAAATAAATAAATAAATAAATAAATAAATAAATAAATAAATAACACTTCTGCATTACTTGCTTAGATTGGCTGAATATATTGCTAAAACTGGCCTCCTAGACCAGATTATATGACCTACAAATGAATTATTAACTAAGTAAATACAGTGAATTCACTGATATATGAGGTCCATCCAGTCTTGTGGCTGCATTGCATTCCATGGTAGTGGTACCTCACAGCAGGATCTATGTTTATTTATCAACTTATCTAGTGAACTAACATTCCTTATGAATGTAATAAACTGATACATTTTCATATGTGTAAATATTCAAATACATTTGTTAACCATGTGGGTGAACTGGTCCAGAGACCATTTTCAGTTATGACCAGGGCCAGACGACAGACACACGTTATATTGGCCAAGAATATCTAGTATGTTTATGCTCACGTATATCTCCCGGATAATCAGGCTCCACTTTTGTCCAACAGCTACAAATTGTAATACTTACAATTTGCCTGCTTATTCACAACCTCTTACCTCTTCTCTTCCATCCCTATCAATTGTTTGTAATAAACTCTTCTTCTCTGTTTCAGTCTAATTCTCTTCAACACTTCCTCCTCCTGTTTCCTCTTATATTGTTCTCAAAAGATTTTCTTCATGACTATTTATGCCTTCTTCCTGCAGGGCGACCTCTTACATCTGACTACCCTCAATTCTGTATTATCACCAGTTTGGTAATGCAATCAATATTTAATTGCTCTTCTCCGAATTTTGTGGACTTCAGTATATTATTTGTTACTTACTGGTAATATAATAATAGCACTATTTATATATGATGTATACTGAATACTCTATTAATTTTTGACTTAATATACTGGAGCTTTTCTCCCTGGGCCTTTGCTGAAAAGGGGTAGCTTACTAAAGCAGTTGGTCTATTCTGTAAACAAATGCAATAAATAAATAGCTAAAAAAATAATAAAATATGAGCACAATGAAAAAGTGATTAAAATTGTCAGAATGACACCAGCTACCAACACACTAACACACACCAAGTTCTAATTCTTATTATCAGAATCTGGACCCAGAATGGCTCTGATTAATCCAGATTTAAATCAGAATCTTCATGAAATGTCATGAAAATTAGAAATTTGCAAATTAATTGCACAGAATTAGAGGGAGAGGTGTGAAGCATGAGTCACAGAATTGTGGTCAGCATTACAGGGTATAAGAACACTGCATTTGATAGCACTAATGCGATGGCCAATTGAGTGTAGCAACCCTGCTGTGATCTGACCTGCTTGGCCTTAGAGGAAGAATCTTAGTTTTTATTAAACAGCACATGGTGGCAACAGGCTAATTATGCATTATCAGAAAACCAGTTGCATCATGCTACTTACTTATCAAATTAAATGAAAATGGAAGATATTTCACAAATAATAATGAAAACATAATTTGTATTGCGTTTTCAATCTTCTTTTTTTCTGCTTTACTCATTTAAAATGTATGTAAAGGGATACTAAAACAGACTATGCTTGAATAGTTCCCAGGATTTGCAGTAGGCACTGACAGAAGTATACAGTAAAGGCTGTCAGACAATGTTTCTGAAGGGAACGTCATGCTGTTATGTGAATCCTGCCATTAACGGTGTACATTCAGTCATTAACTTACTGCAGCATGCTGTTTTCATTTCATATCTGGACCTTGCTGTACTCTTGCTCCGAGCTGTCAATTACATTTTCAGGACATAAAATCTCATTACTAGTGCACTGAACTGTCGCTGATGTGTTTTCTGCTCATTCTGATAAGCTGTGAACAGAAATCATATCAGAGGCAGATCGGAATACCGATAATGAAACGCTGTGGCCCCAAATAAATGTGAAATACTGCCTAGTTCTGCTGACGTTTGCCAGAAGCAACATTTAAACAAATTGTGTGTATGTGTGTGTGTATATATATATATATATATATATATATATATATATATATATATATATAGTGTAAAACCTTTGATCCCTGACATACATGGGCTAACTTTCTTGACACAGAGCAATACTGTGTTTCTACTTAAAAGCACAGTAATTGGCAATTGCAGTTAACAGTTGGCATATTGTTGTTATTAAATTTAGTTAACCTCTGGACCAGTACTCACATTTTATGTGAAATTCATTTCTGAAATAAATGAAAGAACCAAAGTGTAGTTCAGAATTATAAATATAAATGCAAAATCTGGTGGAATTAAATCATATGGATAGGAATCTTGAGTCCTTGGTCGCTGTTTCTTATCATACATTGCATTTATTTATTAATGTGTTTTCTGAATGCTTATGATGAATAAAGAGCTACTTACAAACCTGCAACCAAATCTTCATGGTGTAAACAATCAATTCATGTAGCGAATGAAGATATATGGAGACATGAAGCACTTTTAGTTGTTAATGCTGTCTATTAATGTGAACTTCTTTTAATCAGTCCTTAGTGAAGTTATCCCTTGACATAATGCTGCTTCAAAATGTTCAGAGGTGTACTTACCACTGCCAACTCAGAGCATATCACACATATCCTAACAGCACATATACCCCAACTACACGTCTTAGCATTTTACAGCAATAAACTACAGCAGAATTCTCCATATCCTTTGTTGTTTAACCTTACTGAGACATTTAATAAAAACAACACTCAGTGCCATGGAGTTGAAAATAAGTCTTTTTTGTTGGGGATGGAGCTCCCTTGTACCCCTTATTTTAATTAGCAGACATGGACACTGCCATATATCAGAGTACATAGCTATGTTATGCGTGTTGCTTTCTCAGAGTAAACAAACTGTTCTGCCAAAATGCCCTTTGTTAATGAAAGTGTTCTTTGAAGCAGGGTTTTGTGATTTCTGCTGTAATGAATCATACGATTGCTTTACTGTGCAGTGAAGAACTTACTTGGTCATTTGATTTATTAAGGAGGAACAAAAAGTCAATCATCAATACGAAGGAGATATTCAAGGCAGCATCTAATTCAAAAGGATTTCTCACTTTTTGTTACTAATGTGTAAACTAATTGTTTATATTTGTAGTCAATGGTTTTGAATGAACACTACATACAGAGTGAACTTTACTGGGATTAAGACAAGTAATACTACTAAAATATTTAATATTAGAAACTATCAAAAATTATACAATAAAGGCTAATTCTTATTCAAAAATGTACATGTAGCATTGTCGCCTCACAGTTTGACGTTGCCCATTCGATTCTCAGTTAGAGCGTCTTCTGTGTGGCGACATGCGTGAATGTGTGTTCCTTCGTTGAAGGTTGTGCAATAGGCCCGGCAAGCCAGCACGTGAAACTCTACTGCCAATCATTAGCAGACTGGAGTTCCACTGTGGCGACCCCTAACCGGGAAAAGCCGAAAGACACAAACAAACAAACATGCTGACTGGACAGCCCAGTCAGTGTGCCTATTGTAAATTGAGCATATGCCAATGAAAAAAGTCTGGCCATTCAAGTGCTAATGAATGGCCAGACTTTACATTAATATATACTTGATAATCATTTGTAATATATTTTACAAGGGATAGAAAGAAATAATAGGAAAAACAGAAACTTTCTACAAAACTCAACAGCTGACAAGTATGCTTATAGGCAATATGATATCCATACCTGTCAAATGTCCACAGATTTGCAGAATGTCCCTGATTTTCCTCATATTTCTGCCCTATTCCTTGTAATACTTTTAAATTCCATAAGCATTTTCTAATGTCCAATATCTTTGTTCTTATTTTTAAATAGCACAGCTGAAACATAACCCAGCAACAAGGGAAAAAAGAGAGAGAGAGCTCTACAGACGTAATACCTTCCAGACTATCACTTGTACTGAACTGATATACTGTGCAAGCATGCAGACCAATGTGTCATATGCATGCACAGTGCATCAGTTTTCAAGTGAGGGGATGGTAGAACAGTGACGTTTCATTATATAGTTGCATTATTTAAGTTAAGCAATTTCTTTCTTAAATAATGTCATTGTATAATAGCAATAACCCACTCCTAGATGTGGGTATCAGAAGATTTACCCATGGCTGGCTTTGTTTAACCACTCAGACTTCACCTTCATGATCAAACCACGCCAACCGTGGGTAAATCCTGTGATACCCACACCCAGTCGTGTGTGCCTAACTCCTTGTATTACATATGTTACATTTCATACTTGATGCGTTGTGTGCCTAACTCCTTTTATTACATACATTACATTTCATACTTGATGTGTTGTGTGCCTAACTCCTTGTATTACATACGTTACATTTCGTACTTGATGTGTTGTGTGCCTAACTCCTTGTATTATATATGTTACATTTCATACTTGATGTGTTGTGTGCCTAACTCCTTGTATTACATACGTTACATTTCATACTTGATGTGTTGTGTGCCTAACTCCTTGTATTACATACGTTACATTTCATACTTGATGTGTTGTGTGCCTAACTCCTTGTATTACATACGTTACATTTCATACTTGATGTGTTGTGTGCCTAACTCCTTGTATTACATACGTTACATTTCGTACTTGATGTGTTGTGTGCCTAACTCCTTGTATTACATATGTTACATTTCATACTTGATGCGTTGTGTGCCTAACTCCTTGTATTACATACATTACATTTCATACTTGATGTGTTGTGTGCCTAACTCCTTGTATTACATACGTTACATTTCATACTTGATGTGTTGTGTGCCTAACTCCTTGTATTACATACATTACATCTCCTGGCTAATCACTATTGTTAACGTGACCAGCTAATGTTGTTGTGTTGAAAATTGTTTTACTCTTCACTACTCTTCTGGTTGAAACTGTTCTTGTACTGTGGTACCCTCAGTACTGTACATTATCTCTTTGCAAGCCTCCCTATCTTTTTTCCTGCCTTGGATGCTTGAACTATCTCTCTTATATCAGTGTAATATCTGTCAGGTTCTCTGCTTTGTTAATGTTTAACAATTTTCCTATTGCATAATGCTGTCTCTCTCCACTGTGTACAGTTTCTGCTCTTGCTCATCTAATCCTAACTTTTGCCTTCCATCTTTTTTTTTTCACAGAAACACTGGTGTTTTAACAGCTACTTGTAGCCACACCAAGTGACTTGCACATTGTGTAGTGCCTTCCCTCCTTTCAAGCAAATCAAGGCTGAAAGCTGTCTGTCACTCATTCTGTTTACAAGGCATGTTTTCAGTTTCTTAGAGTATGGTGGGGAGTTGAGAGGATTTCAGGAGTGGCTACCTTATGATTCCCTTCCTCTTTCCCCCTGCTTTACTGTCACTCAGTCTGGACTCGTCCACCACTAAAGGCAATTTCCTAATCACTGTCTATGTACCTGTCCCATATTAGAAGTTACTGAACTAGGAGTTTGGATTGCATTTCTACTTTCTAAGCTGCTCTTCTTCAAGAGGGAAAAATGCATCTACCCGCACATTAGTACAGAGATGCTAAAAGAACTCTAGTGGCTATGTTTGAAGGGAATCATTTTCTTTACTTTGTGAATGAGTGATTTTATCCTTTCATAAGGATGCCAGTTTCAGTTGCTATACAAACTCTTACTCAATGTAAGGAAAACAAAAGCCATGCTGTTTGAGACACCACCTGAACTCAGGTAACTCTGCTAACTGGACCATTATTCACAACAAACATCATAGGATCATAGGTAAGTACTAGGCTAGCTGTCATTGCAGGCCATTTTAAGCCTAGCCAATTTCCCTTCAAAAGTGAGAATTAAACCCTATACTTTGTGTGTGCAAGGTAATCACTTTAACTATTATGCCAACCTCCCAACCCCTTATATCAACTTCCCAACCCCATGAATTCTTAGAAACAATTCAAAGTTGCATACATGTTGGAAATTCTCTAAATCTATCAATTAGTTTCCAATACTATGTCCAACTTACTAAGTCAAAATTTAACAAATGCCTATTCTGGTCCAGAATGATCTCCCACTTCCTTTTCACTGCAGGCAGAGTTGTTCCTAATATCACTGCTAGAATAAGGACATGATTAGTTATGTCTGCCTCCAAAAAGAATCCTGCAACACTTCAAGCAACTTCTAATGATATAGCCAGATTTATGACTCCCAAATGAACATCACTGAAGTAGCATGAGTAAAGCCAATGGCTACAGTTCCCACAACAAACTACACTCATACTAGGATCCATGCCCTTTAAACTTATTATACCTGAATTGTTCCCCTACTTTGCAAATAGAATCATAGAAAATTTACTACTGCCTTACAGTTCAGGGTCTATTTCAGATCACTTCTGAATCTCCAAAATCTGGTTCACAGTCCCAGAATGAATAGAATCCATATTCTTATTCAAAAAATTCACACTTGAATGGAAGAACTTCTTCCTGAAACAAACTAGATACGTTTTCCTACAGAAGAATTGTTGTAAGTGTACTGGAAGTGGTCAGTTGGTCAGTAAAAAGACTTCAGATATGCAGCATACATCTGGCGGTGCTTCTAAAGATAAGCCCTAGCACAGCAAGGAGGATAGGATCCAAAATTACAGTGCCTGGCTGTAGCGCTCTAGCACCAATATGCAACTTCTGAAAGTCATAGTCAAATTTGTAGGTTTGTCTGTATTTCTGATGCACACACCAATCACCATCTGCTTCCACAAAAGATTTATTGATTTCCAGTTACTACCAAGGCTACTTTTCTCTTGACTACCCATATCTTCAAAATAATAAAGGAAAAACACCTTCTTTCATTACTAAGAATGGTATCCTTTACAGAGCAGGTATATTGCCTCAGGGAACACAACATAACCTCCTTATATAGACACCCCTGGTTCAGCTGTAAGGGAGAGCTTTTGTTAAAATAGTCCTAGTCTGGTGGAACCAAGTGCCAGATGAAAGCCAAAATAAACAAACCATGGAAAGCTTTCAAACAAAACTAAAGGAGCAACTGTTTTAACAAAAAAGTGAATGCAAATTTTTCAGAGACAAAGAGTAATGCTCTACCATCCATTAATCTTTCTATATATTTCCTGATAACCCAAATTATCCTTCAGATGGCCGTGGGATCTGACATACATTCAATAAATAATGCACTCTTTCTGTATAAATATTCAGTGAGAAAGGATGTCCTTTACTTTCATTACTATTTCATATTTTACCTTAATGCCTTTATTTCCTTCAACCCTGCATCCTGTGCTCCTCTCACTGTATCAACTATCCTCTGTTACTCTTAGCTGCTTTCCCTCCTGACTTTCACTGTATTACCCTTCCTCTCTTTCTATCTCCAGCCATCTTGCCTGTATTATAATTACTGTCACTCTACTCACTGTAAATACCCTGAAGCAAGAAGGTGAATTAACACTGATTGGAAAAGACTGCTTCCTTTGTAAATATGCATACTCTAAACCTACATTGCCTGTATAATGTTTGCTGTTTTCATATCTGGTTGTACACCATAGGCTTAGTTTTAAAATGGTCCATTGAGAGTTGTGTTTTACCCTGGCCAATAAACATATGTATATAATTAAATAAATAAATAATAAATATCCATATTATGCGACTTTCTTATTGTACATGTATCTTCTTTATGTATTATTGAGCTATTATTAACTTTGCTTGTCAATTTTGTTGACTTTTACTGTTCATTTATGATTCCAATGTGACATCCTATTTGTACTTCTTAGTGAATCTGCTTATAGCTGACAAAGGTCAATTGATACCTAGAAAGCAAATAGTTGAATAAATAAATGCGTGAACATATGAGCAAACAGTTGAAAAATAAATAAGTGAACATCTGAGCAGGGAAATGGACTAACGGATGAAAGTGAAGAGTTTATTTTCTAGATGATTTCCCCCTCTGCTTACTGACCATCAAAGCCTTCCCATATTGGACTTAATCCTATTTATTCCCTTGGTGTTGGAAGTCCTGAAATCTGCTTGGATGAGAGCCATCTGGAGGGACCTCCATTCAGGTAATCTTTGTGGAGTTTGAGATCTCCCCAGCATCCTGGAAATGAGGCTATTTATGTTTGCCCCTAACCCTGCTGCTGAACATGGAATTGGCTATTTGTATCACTGTGGGAATTTATGGTGCCCTCCTCCTGCAAGTGCTAATGATGGCGACTTCTAGGTGATGGTTTGGTGGACTCAAGACTACCCCAGAACACTCACTGTAATGCTGGCCATCCTCAAAGCGATTGTGGCTGTCTGCATCCTGCTCCACCCTGCCCTCCACTGAGGATGGGCATGCCTGTCCTGTTTTGCCAGTGTCATCAAGTGCATGAGCTGTTAATTAAACTCTGGTCACCTGGGACATAGTCAGGACTTTATCCTTTGGCAAAGATAGAATAGCTATTTTACTGCTGGACTTATTTCTCACTAGGTGGAATAAGTTTGCTGAAATCTGGAATATATATATATATATCAAAAACATTATACTGTTAAACTAAATTGCAAGTGGGTTCAGAACAAATTGATAGCACAAAAGGAAGGGCAGCAGAACTGGACAAACGCAGCATCAAGCACACAGGTACAGGAGTCATTAGGTAAGTCAGAAGATGCAATGGTTAACAACAGATTTACATGGGATTGGGATACAGGCTGTATAAATCAAAAGTTAAAGGCACAATCAGAGAGAAAATAAACCAAGAGAAACAGGACAGACAAAAATGACAACAAACAGCAGAAGGCTTTGACAAGAAATGCTAATCAGGAAGATTCAGATAGCAATAAAAGATAGGGAAACAAACATCACAGGTGTGACAAAAAGCTGTGGAAATGCTGAAAAGCACAAGGATATGGAGGTCCCAAGATATCAGTCATTCAGGCAGGATAAAAATAGCAAAACAGGACAAGGACAGCTAGCAGTCTATGAATAACTGACCATGATTTAGAAGGCTGAGAAACACAGCAGGGAAGAGAGGAATCTCAATGACCATCAAAAGTTAGCAGCCCAACAGTCAGGCTATGGAGAAGAAAGTGGAGAGACTCTGTGGTCATATACAATACATCAGCCACTCAGAACTAAAAACGATAAGTGATAAATTAATGGAAAAGCTGCTGGAGAAGGGAAAAATGTTTTGATATGGAAAACTTTAATCTCCCAGAAGCAGACTGGCACATTCTCCTAATAAGTCAGGAAGACATTGAATGAAATAATGAGTATACTGCACGAACAGGGCTAGTTTAGGAAGGTGAAGGAAATAGTGAAATACTAGATACTGTATCTAGCAAGGATGCGAGAGTTAGAGACCAAGATATAAAAGCACTAATGGTCTTTGATGAAAAGCATATAAATGGCTATGGTAAAGGGTCTAAAGCATAGAAATACCATGCTGGATGAAGAATGAGGCCAATGTGGTTTCACAGGAAGACCATGGAGGCAGTCCATGCAAATGAAAGGGAAGTTCTTGCGTTAAAGAAAAATGGAGAGAAAGAAATGTAGGCAGAAGTACTAGAAAGCTAGTAAAAAGGCTACAAAGGTAGCAAGAAAGAATAAGTTATAACTCTACAGAAAGATTCTGTGGAAGTAAAGAGTGGTAAGAAGGGATTCTTTAGATAGAAATGGAAAAAACAAAGTCAACAGAGAGCCGCATCATATGGAACTGGTTCCTCTAAGGAAATAAAGGCCTGACCGTGATCTAGGGGACCTTGGTTCACCTAGTGGCTTGGGCATCTTTTGGGGCTAGCAAGAGAAGGATGGGCATGGTCATCCTGTTGGCTCACCAAGCCACTATTTGGTGATCTCCTCTATTGCAGGTGTATAGAAACATGTAATATCATGTGTAAGGCATAGTATCTCCAAGTGGTGATATGGGATATGTGCCCCCTGCCTAGATGAGGTGCCAGGGTTGTAACTACAAAGACCGCTTTACTAGGATACTACTGAGAGTCCAAACAACTACCAGCCTGGATGACACCCCCTTCTGGTTGGTTCTCAGTTCTGTACTGAAGTTGTTCAGTATGGGGAAATGATTGAGTCATGTCCAACCACAGGAGGGCTCATGTTGAACAGGTATGATGGCAAAAAGTGTATAAGAATAAAAGAGCTGCATTGACTGATGAAGGAACAGAGGAGTAATATAGACAGGCTAGACAGAAAAATAGAAAATGTGACAGCTCGGAAAGGGGAAGATGCAGCTGACAAACAATCACATAAAAAGAGAAGCCATAGAAAGGTGACACAAAGAGCTAAAAGAAGGCAAGCGCAGAGTTCTTACAGCATACCCAACAAAATCCTGCTAAAGGATCTGGCAGGCAAGATTCTAGAGGACTATGGAGGTCATAAAAGTATGAGCTTCTGGGAAGGATTTAAAATTGATCTGGGAAATTACAGACTAATAAACCTGACCATTATTACAGGGAAAGCCCTCAATAAATTACTGAGGGAAAGGCTATTTGGCTTATTGCAGAATGCAAGCTACTGGATGAATGCTAACATGGGTTTCTGGAAAACAGGAATTCAGTCCTGTCTGATTCAGTTTTAAGACTGGTGGCTTATGTGAGGATTCAGCATAGGAAATCCTGTAAATGGTGTATACCTTGTTTTGAGTAAAGCCTTGAACTTATTCAGTCAAAATGGCTAACAGTAACTAAAGGGATTTAAAGTAGGACAGAAAGTGACTAAATGGGAAGAAGTTAGGAGAACTATTTCAGAAGAAAGAGAAGTACTTAATGGGCTTCTACACTGGTCAGCCCAGGGGTCAATGCCCCCTGTGGTATTCGCATCAAATATCGTGGAGTGTGCTGAAGACAGGACCAACCTACTTTGTTTGGGAGGGTGGCCTAATGGTTAAGGTGTTTGCCTTACAAACACAAGGTGCAGGGTTTGAGTCTCACAAGGGATAATTGGCTAGGCTTACAATGACTCACAAGGGCAGTTAGCCTAGTACTAACCTATAACCTATAACCTATAGATAATACTAACACAGGATGGACAGCGAATGATGGAGGAGGAATCCTTTAAAGGGACCTAAGGATTTAGGCACGATGTACTGAAAAGTGGCCCCTACAGTGTAATGTGGGTGAAGTACTTCATTTACGCTCAAATGATCCAGGAGTGGAATATCAGCTGGGAGAAGCAACTATAACAACAGAGATCAGGGGAAAAAATAACTTATGTGTTAGTGGCAACAGATCAACTGCAAGGTAAAAGCTAAGACAGGTATCGCTGTATACCCTTTGGAGAACAGGCTGAAGGAACAGTGAGGTTATATTACTGATCTCTAGTAAAGCCACAACTGGAGAACTTTATTTTATTTTATTCTGACACTCTTAGGTCAGGGTTCTTCTTGGTTTTACCAAAGCTGTGTTTACTAAAGTCTGACTTGCTGACCAGAGTATTTGACTACCCATATTACTGAAAAAAGCCACTGAGCTCCCATGTACCTCCTGATGTGAAGCCTACAGCCCCAGTTTCTAAATAGACTCCCTCTAAAATTGTACCAACTTGGAAACAAGGGAAATAACTTGATTCCCTACTATCCAAGTTGGTGTGACCCTAGGGGCAGTACATTTATGCATCAGGTGTGTAGGACTGAGCCCATCATTGGGAATGAAGAGGCTGCATCCCCCACCCCAAGAAAAAATGACAGTTTAGATCTACATTTCTTAAACGTATCTTGATGGTCTTTAAGACAATGGCAAGGTCAGTGGTGGTCATTTGTAGTGGACCAGCTTTAGTATGGCAAAGTAGTTTCAGGAAAAGGACACTAAGCCAGTTAAGCAAATATTCAGAAAGACTGCCATTGTAATAAAGAAAATAGAGGTCAAAGGATATGAGGAGTGGTCATGAGTGGTAAACCTGTTGTCACGTGATTGGGAGTGGTCATGAGTGGTAAACCTGTTGTCACATGATTGGGAGTGGTCATGAGTGGTAAACCTGTTGTCACGTGATTGGGAGTGGTCATGAGTGGAAAACCTGTTGTCCCGTGATTGGGAGTGGTCATGTGTGGTAAAGCTGTTGTCACGTGATTGCAGGTGATAAATGAGAGACATGATAATGAGGTGCACAAGATGTTTAAAGGAAATGGTACAGAATGTGAGAGGAAATGACATCACTCAGATCAAGGTTGCAAAGACTAGGCCTAATCATTAGGCCATGCTTTTTTAACAGAAAAAGTTATCAAGACATGGAACACGTTACCTGAGTGGGAACTGTAAGATCCCTCAGTTATTCAGTAAAGGCCCTCTATGGGTAGTGGACTAAAGGACAGAACAATGAAGGGCAGCCAAAAGGTAATACTTACACAAATATAGCAGGTTAAAAAAACAGCTTGTCTGTTCCTGCTGTCATAAATATGTACATGAATGTATCACTAATTTGGCTTAAAGTAAGAAATAGCCCATAGGTTAACTTTATTGTCTCTGCCAATCTGCCTAATCATTACTATACTTTTGATGCACTTCACCAAGAAGGACAGCTGCTTAGTTTTCTTTCATATTTTTTTCTCTCCCAGTATTCTACCCATCCCTGCTATTTCAGCCCATGTGACATACTGAGCTTACTCCTCCTTAACTAATTACCGGATCTGGTCCCTACTCAACCCATGTGACACACAGAGCTTACTCATCCTTAACTAATTACTGGATCTGGTCCCTAACTTAACCCATGTAACACACAGAGCTTACTCCTCCTTGACTAATTACCGGATCTGGTCCTTACTTAACCCATGTAACACACAGAGCTTATTCCTCCTTAACTAATTACCGGCTCTGGTCCCTACTTAACCTATGTAACACACAGAGCTTACTCCTCCTTAACTAATTACCGGATCTGGTCCTTACTTAACCCATGTAACACACAGAGCTTACTCCTCCTTAACTAATTACCAAATCTGGTCCCTACTTAACCCATGTAACACACAGAGCTTACTTCTCCTTAACTAATTACTGGATATGATCCCTACTTAACCCATGTAACACACAGAGCTTACTCCTCCTTAACTAATTACCGGATCTGGTCCCTACTTAACCCATGTGACACACAGAGCTTACTCCTCCTTAACTAATTAACGGATCTGGTCCCTACTTAACCCATGTGACACACAGAGCTTACTCCTCCTTAACTAATTAACGGATCTGGTCCCTACTTAACCCATGTAACATACAGAGCTTACTCCTCCTTAACTAATTACCGGATCTGGTCCCTACTTAACCTATGTAACACACAGAGCTTACTCCTCCTTAACTAATTATCGGATCTGGTCCCTACTTAACCCATGTAACACACAGAGCTTACTTCTCCTTAACTAATTACCAGATCTGGTCCCTGCTTAACCCATGTAACACACACAGCTTACTCCTCCTTAACTAATTACTGGATCTGGTCCCTACCTAACCCATGTAACACACAGAACTTTCTCCTCCTTAACTAATTACTGGATCTGGTCCCTACTTAACCCATGTGACACACAGAGCTTACTCCTCCTTAACTAATTACCGGATCTGGTGATTACTTAAACCATGTAACACACAGAGCTTACTCCTCCTTAACTAATTACCGGATCTGGTCCCTACTTAACCCATGTAACACACAGAGCTTACTCCTCCTTAACTAATTATCGGATCTGGTCCCTACTTAACCCATGTGACACAGAGAGCTTACTCCTCCATAACTAATTACCGGATCTGGTCCCTACTTAACCCATGTAACACACAGAGCTTACTCCTCCTTAAGTAATTACCGGATCTGGTCCTTACTTAACCCATGTAACACACAGAGCTTACTCCTCCTTAACTAATTACCGGATCTGGCCTCTACTTAAGCAAAATAGTATTTAACTTACATTACAAACTAAGAAAACTTAGAAGTGAGTCTGTAAAAATGGGGATACCTAACAGACTTTCCACCAGCACAGATTATTTTATTACCCAGATTGTTTCCAGCCCACAACCCTGATAAGAACAACAAATAGGGTCTCTCAGAGCAGCCCAATTGGCCAATGAAATTATACTCATTGCTAACCCCTCCCACCCTCACTAGCAACCAATTCAGTAGCACCAGAAGTTATTAGTAACCTAGGCGCCATTTTTTAAAACTCAGTAGCAGCCTGTCATCCTCCTTGGCGCATGATGCTTCTACAAGTAAGTACTCTGCTTTTACAAACTGAATTGTGCTTGATAAATGTTTTTATATGTTTGGTGCAACAGTATTACTGCACTGAAGCTATGTTTACCTTAAATTGACAAGTGTTACAAGAAACGAGGTCCTCTGCTGGCTAGACTAAAAGTAGTTGTTCAGCTGTTAACATTTAACGTAACACTGCTGCAGCCAAGTGCAGCCTTAACTAACAGCCTTAAACACTTAGCTTTACTCAAATTATAGTTTTAACTGCATTGGAAATATAAGCGTTGTTGTATAATTATAAATTACTGGATAAACGTAGCCTGGTAGTCCACGTTGTAGATATGCCTGACTAATGTTGTGAACTCTGAATGGCAATTTACTTGCTAAAAATCCTGACACTTGTGAGGACTCTACTTCTGCTTACTGCCTTGTGTTTTTATTTTTTTTTATTTAATTGAATAATGCTTATGAGAGCTGTTTTTTTTTACTGCCTACTGTTTTATGTATTGTAAAAAGCTACTTAATCTGCTATGACCGGGGCATACAGTAAATAAACCTCAACCTCATGAGAACTGTTTTTTTCTGCCTGCTGTTTTAAGTCTTTTGATAACTACTCAACCTACTGCACATCTAATTAATGTGGTACATACCATCCTGCACGTGTTGACTTAACAGTTGAACAAAAAAACGCCAAACAGACTGTAGAAAGACAAAAAGTACAAAGGAAGCGCCAAACCAGAGTCCGATAAACCCACAACTGCGATGTGTCCAATAAATGAAAAGTTTCAAAAGCAGCAACTTTGATCTTCAGCGTTAGAACTTTAATTTATAACAAGCACTTTCGGAAGGCTTTGTATCCTTCCTTCCTCAGACAAAACAAGACACTGGGTTACAATACATCTCCCCATTAAATAGGGTCATAATTAGTTAATTAGTGACATCATAATTAAAATAAAATCAATTTACTATGGATTCATTAAAAATGCTTAAGTGTTGTTTACAAGAACTTATTTGAGGATTCAACATAATTCATGCTATCAAAGCTACCAATTATACGCTATACTAGAAGTTTACATACAACCCTCCTAAACCTATTAAACTAAAGCTATTAAAGTGAAGCTTTAAAATAGTGTAAATGCGCTTAATCTGTGTGTCTCGTATTAAATGAATTTGTGTTGGACACACTAAACAAGTGCAATAATCTTCATTTCACTGTTCACAAGGAACTAAATAACAAGTTTTTTTTCAGCCACACATAAATCCAGGTTTAAATGAATCTATTTCCCTAACCTGTATATTAAAACTCTTAGCTTTAAGGAGGTAGCAACTATAACAAGAACAGGGTGAACTTACTATAATATTAATAGATACATACACCTGGGTAAATATCACACTTATATACATGGGTGTATATTATTAAGGGTCATTATTTGACTTCTTTTATTCTTAAACATTTTGTTCTTAAAAGGTTATTTCGATATTTCTGAAAAAAAGTTCAATAATTCAAAAAATAAATTTAGAATATAAAAAATTGCTTGACATAATTTTTAACATTTTTAACATGATTACATATTTCTAATAAATGTTATGAATTCAAAAAGTAAAACTGAGGTTTTTAACTCTTAGAAAATAGATTTAAATACTTATTTTGTTTATATTATATAACATTAATATATATTGATTTTTTTATATTCACTCCTAATTTTCAATAACTATTTGTAACTGTAATAGATTTTAAATAAATAAATACATATAAATAGGTTTTAATCAGAAGGGCACAAACAACATTTTAGCTTGGTATTTTTATCACATTTTTTACTATATTTAATAAACACCCTGGCACTAACGCTTCATGTTCTTTTAGACGTTAGCATTACCCACGCCGATGATTTGTTCTTTGGAACAATGGCTGAAAAAAAACTTGTTATTTAGTTCCTTGTGAACAGTGAAATGAAGATTATTGCACTTGTTTAGTGTGTCCAACACAAATTCATTTAATACGAGACACACAGATTAAGCGCATTTACACTATTTTAAAGCTTCACTTTAATAGCTTTAGTTTAATAGGTTTAGGAGGGTTGTATGTAAACTTCTAGTATAGCGTATAATTAGTAGCTTTGATAGCATGAATTATGTTGAATCCTCAAATAAGTTCTTGTAAACAACACTTAAGCATTTTTAATGAATCCATAGTAAATTGATTTTATTTTAATTATGATGTCACTAATTAACTAATTATGACCCTATTTAATGGGGAGATGTATTGTAACCCAGTGTCTTGTTTTGTCTGAGGAAGGAAGGATACAAAGCCTTCCGAAAATGCTTGTTATAAATTAAAGTTCTAACGCTGAAGATCAAAGTTGTTGCTTTTGAAACTTTTCATTTATTGGACACATCACAGTTGTGGGTTTATCGGACTCTGGTTTGGCGCTTCCTTTGTACTTTTTGTCTTTCTACATGTTGACTTAACACTTCTCTCCTCTTTCAGTAACCACACTTCTCCTAAACTTCTCTGCGGGACTCCATCTGCCCTACATCTAACACACGGTCAAACCTTATCCATGGGACTGTACACCAAGGACCACAGCTATAATTTCAAGGACTAACTGGGCTAATGTGCCTCAGAAACCTATGTACATGAATGTATCACTAATTTGGCTTAAAGTAAGAAATAGCCCATAGGTTTACTTTATTGTCTCTGCCAATCTGCCTAATCATTACTATACTTTTGATGCACTTCACCAAGAAGGACAGCTGCTTAGTTTTCTTTCATATTTTTTTCTCTCCCAGTATTCTACCCATCCCTGCTATTTCAACCCACGTGACACACAGAGCTTACTCCTCCTTAACTAATTACTGGATCTGGCCTCTACTTAAGCAAAATAGTATTTAACTTACATTACAAGCTAAGAAAACTTAGAAGTGAGTCTGTAAAAATGGGGATACCTAACAGACTTTCCACCAGCGCAGATTATTTTATTAGCCTGATTGTTTTCAGCCCACAACCCTGATAAGAACAGCAAATAGGATCTCTGCCCGCTCCGCTTACTACGCTCCCCTCCCTGCCCCCAATTTCCACCCACCCCCAGCACCCCTACACGTATTGTAACCAGAAATCCCTCCCATCATACTCACAACCAGTCACAACCACACCACCAACTCTGACCCCACCTCCAGCCTACACCTAGCCTTACACCTCCACTAACATGATTCATCACACTGTACCTATACTCATTCCTTGCACACATCACATCTTACAAAAACACCATTATTCACCCATCAGATAACTTCCACTGCACAACTACAATCACCACCATTCAATACACACCCTCTCACTACTCATGCACCTCAAACAAACCATCCCAATGCACAACCCACATAATCTATCACCTCCACCACAAAAACAAAAAACATCCCTAAAACTTTACAAGCTAATCCTTCACCCACATTATCTATCACCCACTATACCCAAACAAAAAGTTACCCCAAAACTTAAACTAATCCTATCATTACTAAAGCTAATGTCCTCAGCTATAAAAAAACTTGCCCTCAGCGGTGACATCAACTCATACCCTGGCCCCTAAAACACATCCACTGAAAATCAGTATAATAACCTCACCTTCTCTCAAATTACATCCAGTAGAAAGCCGACTGACATCCTTATCCTAAGCCTAAATATCAGAAGTATAACCAATAAAATCTATGAACTCAATGCTAACATAGACTTATACTCCCCAGATATTATCGTTCTGACAGAAACCTGGCTCAGACCTCACATTACCAGTGAGCAAATTCTCCCTACATGTTATGACATACTAAGAGCAGATCGGTTGCACAAAAAAATGGGGTGGTGTAGCTGTAATGTATAAACACCATCTACATTTTCAAATCCTAAACTTTTCAGCCCCTCAAATTGACAAAGAAGAAATAATCTGTACCAACCTGAAAGTAAACTAAGGCAAAACCATTAACATAATAGGATGCTACTTTCTAACTGGCCATAATATCCCTCCACTAGAAAACCTACTTAGCTGGGTAAATCATCATCTTCCACAAGAAACAATAATTTTAGGTGATTTTAATATTGACTGGCAATCCTGTTCCAACTACCATCCAGCCCACCATCTTAACCTTCATGGATTCTCCCAACTCATTCTGTCACCTACCACAATAAATAAAAATTCTAACAAGCATACAACTCTTGACTGAATGCTAGTCAGCAAGAACCCCCAATCATACATAGCTGGCTGTCTACCGGATAGCCTCAGTGATCCTACCCCAACATTCCTACTCAAAAAACACGTATATCAGGCTAAACCCAGTACCTATCGGCAAATACGTAATAAAATAAACTTTAACCTAGACAAATTCATCTCATCCCTTAAAAACTGCAACTGGACTCCACTAAAATACCTCAACCTAGATGACACTGTCCAGTTTTTCAATACCAACTTCCTTGAAGTTTTAAACACCCCTGCACCCACAAGACTTACTAGAGTTAAAGTCCACTCCTCCCCCTGGCTATGAAAAATGACTAGATCAGAAATGACAGTCCAAGATAGAGCCTGAAATCACTGGCGGAAAACTAAAATCCCCTCTGATAGACAGAAGTTTCTTGAATTATGTAACAGAGTAAAAAAACTAATAAAACAGGACAAAATCTATACTACCAATCTGCCCTGAACTCCACCCAATACCATCCCAAGCAATTCTGGGCATCCATCAACTGCATCCTCCACCCAGGAAAAGTCGGAACTCCTCCACCAAACAAAACAAAGTTCTCTGAAAATATTGCCACCTCTTTCAATACACACTTCACACAAACAGTTCTATCACTAATTAGACAACATAACCCTCCCCCACCCTCCAACTACACTAAATTCTCTTTTTCTCCTGTTCCTACCTCCAACATAAAAAAACTCTTATCAAAACTAAAGCCCACTAAACTAGCAGCCGACAACCTCCCAAGTGAATACCTAAAAATTGCATCTGAAGCCCTAGCCTACCCAGTCTCAGTCCTGATCAACAAGGTCTTTATCTGAATGCTATGTCCCTTCACTATGGAAAATATCACACATCATTCCACTCCGCAAAGGTGGCCCCTCCACAGAACTCACCAACTACCGACCCATAGCAATTCTCTCTCCTCGCTCCAAAATATCTGAGAGATGTATTCACTCTCAAGTTCTAGACTACCTTCTTACAAACAACCTCCTATCTAACACTCACCATGGTTTCTGGCCATACCACAGCATGAACACTGCCCTACTTGCTTTTACTAACACTATCCTTCATCATAAAAACAATGGGTGTTTCTCCTGTGTAACTTTCCTAGACCTATCTAAAGCATTTGACATGGTCTCACATAAACAACTCATCTCTGTTCTCAGTAAACTATCCTTTTATCAATATGTTACAGACTGGTTTCAGAGCTACCTGACTGACCGCCAGCAATCCGTTGTTTGGCATAATGATATATCCCCCCAACTCCCTTTCTTAATTGGGGTTCCCCAAGGATCCATCCTTGGACACTTATTCTTCTCCATATTCACAAATAATCTAGCCTCTGCTACCAAACAGGTCACTCTCATACAGTACGCAGATGATTCCACCATCATCTGCTCAGCCCATTCCCTACCTGAACTTTAAAAGACCACACAGGAAGCCTTTACCTCAGTTGAAACTTGGCTTTCATATGCACGGTTAATACTTAATCTAAACAACACTAAACGCCTCACCTTCTAACCAATCAAACACAATCAAAACATCCCTCAATTTAATATTACAGCCAAAGATAACACCATTATCCCCCAACAGACCACATCAAACTACTAGGAGTTGAGATTGACAATAACCTCAAATTTGACATTCACATTTCATTAACCATAAAAAGAGTGCACAAAAAACTAGGAGCTTTATACAGACATCAGCAATTCCTCACCAAAACAGCCAGGATTTCTGTTGCAAATACCCACCAAATCTCCACCGTACTCTACGCCTCCCTAATATTTACCAACCGAAGGCAAAGTAAACTTGAGACTTGCTACAACAAAATAGCCAAGTTTGCCACTGGTGCAGCCTACCATAGTCACCACTGCACCTCACTTACTGAACTAGGCTGTCTAGAACTCCCTCACCTCCTTCAATGGTTCCAACTCTCACTCACCTACAAGCTAATAAATCATCCTCTAAAAGACCCATCCCTCCAAAATCTACTCCAGCCCTATCACACCACCAGACCACTATGCTCCATCAGCAAAAATCAATTACAGGTAACTAGAGCCAAGAACTCTGCTGGAGAAGCACTCTTCTCCTACTCCATAGCAACATTATGGAATACCCTCCTTCACACTATAACCTCTGTATCATCATGTGCTAACTTCAAAGCTGTTCTAAACTCTCATCTAAAAGAGCACTGGGCATGCCCCTATAATAACCCTCATTAATATCTCTACTCCATCCACCCTAAACCTGTCTTCATCCTTACTAACTGTCTTTGGTTACAACCAACCCCAGTGCTTCTAAATCTATGAATATATCTCAGCTGAAAGTTTGGGTACTGTTATTCATGTGTAATATCAGCCAGCTTAACTACTAGGAGATGCGCCATCTTAAATCATGTGTAATATCAGCCAGCTTAACTACTAGGAGACTTGCCATCTTAAATCATGTGTAATATCAGCCAGCTTAATTACTAGGAGATGCACCATCTTAAATCATGTGTAATATCAGCCAGCTTAACTACTAGGAGATGCGCCATCTTAAATCATGTGTAATATCAGCCAGCTTAACTACTAGGAGATGCGCCATCTTAAATCATGTGTAATATCAGCCAGCTTAACTACTAGGAGATGCGCCATCTTAAATCATGTGTAATATCAGCCAGCTTAACCACTAGGAGATGCATCATCTTAAATCATGTGTAATATCAGCCAGCTTAACTACTAGGAGATGCGCCATCTTAAATCATGTGTAATATCAGCCAGCTTAACTACTAGGAGACTTGCTGTCTTAAATCATGTGTAATATCAGCCAGCTTAACTACTAGGAGATGCGCCATCTTAAATCATGTGTAATATCAGCCAGCTTAACTACTAGGAGATGCGCCATCTTAAATCATGTGTAATATCAGCCATCTTAACTACTAGGAGACTTGCCATCTTAAATCATGTGTAATATCAGACAGCTTAACTACTAGGAGACTTGCCATCTTAAATCATGTGTAATATCAGCCAGCTTAACTACTAGGAGACTTGCCATCTTAAATCATGTGTAATATCAGCCAGCTTAACTACTAGGAGACTTGTCAAATTAAATAGCGCTGATGTTATAAGTGTATAGTTTATACTCAATTGTCCTTTACCAAAATATGTTATGCAACTGAACTATGTACGTATTACTGGTATAGTTAAACAACCATCCTACCTACACTTCTTGTAATCTTGTAACTAAATGCTTTGTATTGTGGAGCTTTTCTCCCCGGGCCTCCGCTGAAAAAGGACCTGTGTCCAGTCGGATTTTCTCAGTCAACAAATGTAAATAAATAAATAAATAAATAATAAAATAAATATTCATAGATGTGTACTAGGCTAATGGCCCTGGAGCCTTTACAAGCCTAGCCCATAGGATTACCCTGGCATTGTGCCGCCTGATCTTAGTTCCCAGTGTCTCTGTCGAGTAGAGCCACTGGAGTAATCCCTGGGGTGAATTTTCTATTTCCCATCCACTCATCAAGATTTCTCTTAAAGAGGGGCAGCAAGGTGCTCTGCTTGACATGTATGGGAAGTCTATTCAAGAGCATGGGCAGTCTCTGGGTGAGGAACCTATCCCTCCCATGTTCTGTTGATTGTGGTAATGAGGTTGAGGTCTCTGGAACATGTAGTGTGGAGGGATTGGGATTTCTTTAGATGTAGCATTTCTGACAGAGCTGGGTCAGACATGACTTTGTAAGTCAAGCAGTAGGTGATATGAGACAGTGAATAGTTGGAGTTTTTTGAGTCTGTCCATATAGGACAAGTGTTTAAGGCCTAGGATCCTCTTTGTGAGGTACTTTTATGGCATCTCTAGTTGTTGCAGGTGTCTAGTGAGGTACATGCCAAATGGGGCATTGTACTTGATGACTGGCCTAATGAGGGAAGAGTAATGGGAGACAATGACCTCTTTCTTCCTGGATGCAAAACTCTTAGTAATGAGATGTGCCACATAGAAGGACTTTCTGACCACAGTGGCAATGTGGTGGTCAAAAGAGAGGTTGCTGTCAACCTCTTTTCCCAGATCTCTTATAATGCCTTCTGTGTTCAGTGGACTACCATCGATGTGGTAATTCATGGGAACCAGGTTTTTCCCAAAGGGGATGATGACATATTTTTTTGGCATTGAGCTTAAGGCCATGGTTCTGACACCAGTCATTGGTCTCAGTGAGGCCTTTCTGTAGGATGTCAACATCACTTGGGGAGTTAATAATAGCTCCCAACTTGCAATCATCTGAGAACTTTGTAATAATAATTTTGTTTGAAATGGTGTGTTACTGATGAAACTATACTTTTCATAAGGTTTCTGAGCAGGTGTGCGAGTTGGATGGTGACATTAAGTTTCTTATATAGAACTACTACTCTTGCAGGAATGGCACAAATTGTGAGTTACCTGTACATTGTCACTATAGTATTAAGAGGGCATCATATACCAAACCTGTTAACTTGTAGTTCTGGTAAAGGGCAGAAAGGGAAATTAAACACCTGTGTACCTCTGGGGGAAAGCTGGAGCTCAGCTATTGATGTGGTGATACAGAGCCTGACTTTATGCCCTTCACATTGTCATCTTATTTGAGTCCATTCGACTACCTGAAGTTTGGGATTAATTCAACTTTCAGCACTGATCCTCCCATCCTTACAAGAGATGCACAGAAATTCCCAACATTCAGCACACATTTATGTGTGCTTTTGTTTTCTCACATTTCCTTTGATTTACTTTGACTGTTTCAGCAGTGATTAGCCCATTAGCCTCAGTATCAGATGTTTTATGTTATTTTATGGAGTTCTATGTAAGCCATTGAACGACTGTGAGTGGAACAGTTTGGATACTGCTCGCGGTACAACAACTCAGATTTTGTTAGTTGTCCATTCATTCATTCATTTATTCATTCTTTGGTTACCCACTTAACCCAGTTCAGGGTATAGGGAAAGTTCAGGCCTACATTGGCAATCAGTGTGCGCAAGACAGAGAAACATTTCTTTCATGAAGTACTGGCCCACAGCAGGACGCACACCTTTACTCATTCACATACAGAACACATACCTACAGGCACTGTGGGGGATCTCCATTTTACCTAGAGCACTTTCTGGGATTTGAGATAAAAATGGAGCACTCATCTGAAAAGACATGCAGACTCTGTACTGAAGGCACCCCCCCCCAGGCAAAATTCAGACTAGAGAACACATGATGTGGTCCAGCAAAGCTAATTGCTATGTTTCTGTCTAATCTGCATTCAAATATAAACTCATCTCTGCTTCGTTGGAAGTTTCATACCAGGATTACAGACTTTGTATTCAGTGGTCATATTTACTTGTCTATTAATTTTTCTAATTGTTTGGTATCGCAACACACTCAGGAATGATCTTCAATGTCCTAACATGCTTAGGAATGGTCGTTTTATCAGGTGACAACCAGAGAAAATGAGAAGCAACTTATCCAAGTCATATACGAAAGGTAAAATGCTACAAGAAATGGTGATGTAAACAGAGCGATGAATGAACAAGGGTAAGCAAATACACGCAGTTGTTAATTATTGCACATAATGGCTGAACTGTTATCTGAATATAAATACTCCTATAAAGAAACCATAAAAATTGTAGACTGGGACATTTGGGGTGGAGAGTGAATGCTTACAGGAAGACATGAGACTTGATACAATTGAATGATAGCACCATTTAATGGGCAGTTCTCACAATAATCATTGACATTCACCAGCATGGACACTCGTGACAGGCACAAAGCCATGATAGGGAATTTTTTATGACTTCAGCAGTTTAAAGATTTGTGCTGTCAATCTTCAAGGCTGAAAATCAAATACTCTTCCTCCAATTTATTTTACTACCCCTCATATGTGGAGGACAGCATACCGGAGGATCTAAAAGGTACAAGATGGCTTACAGAACTTGACAACAGTGTCAAGTCATGGTTTGCTGCTTTTCAGAAAGTGATGGTTGATGCACATCTGGCTACTGAAACTTGTGCTTATGAATTTGCCACAAAACTGTAGAGTAGATTTTGAAATACCCGTTTTGTTTGGGGTAGAAGAGGGTTACAGCATCCTGTTTGGCTGTCTAATGAAAAATGATTTCATTTGTTGAGAAAAAAAAAATCTGAAGACAGAAGAGTGCCTCCAAAGATGAGAACTTGGAGGTGAACACCTTTATCTTCTGCAAATTTAATATCCACAAAAAAAAAATCTGGGAGACAGTTACATTGTCCTCCTTAATCCAGCTCTTATTAAATCTGTGTAACCTTTCTTTAAAGCTATGACCACTGAGATTTCAATGAACAAGCCTCATCTTTTGTCACTTCACCACTCCGTAGGGAGTCAGACAACATGGCATGTTGGTCAAGCCAAACACTAAAATATTTGACTTCTGAAATCATTTTTTACAGAATAGACATGAGCACACTCTCAGAGTGTGACTACAATTATACTGTAAGGTTTTTTTTATAAATAGAAGTGCTTTTTTTTTGCCTCTTTTCAGGGGAGACCCAAGGTGGTATATATAACACTAGTGGTAATTTGGCTGCAGCACTGGGTAAGTTCCTCTACTCTTTTTAATAGGTGCTGTGCGATCTTTTGTATCTACTTCAGCTACCACATATGTTCATAATCTTTGCAGATACCCTTCACAAATTTATTTCAGTCATTAATTAGTTTCTGTAAATGTTGCAGTAGTTTGCCTGTGGTCTGGATCATGGATAAAAAGCATCTTTACTGACTGCTGACTTACCTGTGTTAATGAATTAATAAATGTACACGTGTATACTAAAGAGAAAATACTTTCAGCACAGAATGGGTTGGTTGACAGTGACAGCTGTCATGCCATATTACTATTTGTAGGTAAGAGTTATTTATGAATGCAATTAAAACCATGCTTATTACGTCTCAGAAAGACATACTTTAGAAAAGGCATGCAGAAATGATCTGAAGAAGACATTGCCATGATAAAAATGCAAAATGCAGAAAAACACACACACACGCCACACGCACACACACACACACACACACACACACACACACACACAAAAACAGCACTGGCTAGTTAAAATTAATTACAATAATTTACTTTATGCAGATGACTGCAAAGATGTCATACTTTTAAACATCATTAGAGCAAATTAACTGAAATTAAATCAATTATATAATTCTTTAAAGTAATGAGGCCATCATCTACTTAACCTTATTTTAAAATAATTATCCAAAGAAATTGTATGCATGATCAATTCACTTAATTAAATAATTGCATTTGTAAATATGCAACAAATTATCACCTTTGACATTATTTAAACATCTAGTTCTCAATTTAGACTTCAACGAAAATTAAACACATGGCCCGTTTCTTAATAACCAGCAAGTTTTAATTGGCTATTCAGCCTCTTTGGCCAGAAATATATTGTTGAAAGACACTCCCAGGGACTAGGTAAAGTGATAACGGGTGATATTTCCATAGGTTGTGATTATAATAAATGCAAAATCCAATATCATTTCTTTCATATGCATTTGCATGAGAACTTCCATTTTTTTTTAAATTTAGGATCAGTTGTTAGAATTGGAATTATTCACATGATAATAAATAAAAATAAGGCATTGCAATCACATCTACTGAAATATTTTGATCTGTGGAGAAAACAGCACTGTGGAGGGTGCCCCATCATCACTTAAAGTTATATATATTAACTTTAAGGTCTCACAGACCTTTATTAATAATTGCTAGTACTATATTTGCTTTTTTTCCTAGATGATTTTGTAGTGTCAAAAACTTCAAATGACAATTTTATTTATTATTTATTTTATTTATTGATTGATTTAATGATCTTTGATTACCAGGAAAGTCCAACTTGGTAGGGCCCCATTTTCAGCTGAGGCCAGAGGAGAAAAGCTCCAAAGTATTACAAAGCATTTTAAGGACAATAATTTTACAGTCTTTAAAAATAATACAAAAAAAAAAAAAATCTAGTTGAAATAATCATACCAAGCTAGACATAATAAGAAAACATTGGTTTAAAAGAATCAATACAGTTTATATGACGATTTAATAGTTAGAGAAATTAAATCCAGTTTACAGAGAAATTAAAGGTAAGTTTGTATAATGCAAACAGGAATTGCAATACTGAGTGAGAGAAAAGCAGGCTTATGGTATTAGATAGAATGCCGGGGAGAGAAAATGAAAGGAGGAAGGACGTGAGTGAAGAAGGGAGAGTAAGGAGGTATAAGGAATGAAAAGGTACTTGTTCACATTTAGGGATATAGTTTATCCTGGTGTTCAGCAAGAACAGAGCCAGCGTAACACCAGGATAAACTATAGCCATAAATGTGAATTTGTAATGAAATGTGAATATAATTTATTAGCTTAACTAATTAATCAGTAAGCTTAACAGGAACACATTTACCTGAATAGTAACTCTTTACTCATCTGTCTGGCGCTAGTATTGGAGTATTAACATTCTGATTACCAGTGGAATTAACCAGTCACTTAAAAGCGTAAATTAGGAAATCATTTTACCGATTTAGGCTTACTGCAAATCAGTGCATGGCCTGGTGCTGATTGTTGTGCCTTTTGGCTTTTCCTGGTTAGGGGTCAGCACAGCGGAACTCCGGTCCGCTAATGATTGGCAGTAGACTTTTACATGCCGAGTTGCCAGCTCTGATGTACAGCCTTCAACGAAGGTACACTCATTCACGCATGTCTCTACACAGAAGACGCTCTAGCTGAGAATCGAACAGGACAACATCTTACTGTGAGGTGACAACGCTACCGCAGCACCACCACTGCAGCATCTGTAGATCAAAAGGGTATGGTAATACCTTCCAAATGTTGTTTGTTCATTCCTGCCAACTTGTAGAATGTGGGCCAGTCTGCACTCAGGAAATCATAACTGAGCTGCTTAACAACATCAGTGTTAGTTTGATAGCAGACAAAGAAGGTGTTGTAGCATCATTCAAAACTCCTAGACTTCTAGATACTGAGGAATAATTAGGAATAGGAACCATTTTAAGATTCTTCACAAGGAGATGATAGTGAAGCAAGGAGGTGGGAGTTACTGACCACATTAGTTATCCCATGTGTATGTAGTTGTTTGACTTCAACTGTCCTCCACAGTTATGGAAAAAAATTGCTCCGCAACAATAAAAATGCTTAGAGGATGCAGAGCACAGAGAATGAGAAGGTGAGATGGTAAGAGCAGGAAAGGGATTCAAAGTTAGGGTTGTGAGGTATGCATCTGGCTGAAGTGGAAAAAGAAAAACACAAAGGAAAAGAAATAAATGGGAAGGTGATTGTTTTTGGGAAGATATTAGGGATTACAGAGACTGGTCCTGGAGGAAGCTCTTAGGGAGAACAGTGTGTAAAAGAAGGCTGAAGGTTACTGAAGGGCAATGAATGTGAAAATCAAAGAATTATACAGAGACTGAGAATGTATGGAGTTAAAGTCCTCTGAAGGAATAAGAAGCGAGCCAGAGGGATGGCATAATGGTTAAGGTGTTTACTTTACAAAAACAAGGTACACAGTTTGAATCTCACCTTTGGAAAGCAGAGCTAGGCTTAAAAATGCCCCCTGGGATCATTAGCATAGCAATCACCTATGTATGAAGTCTAAGCTGTAGAATCCCTGAAATATGAAGGAATTAAGAGATTAGTTAAAAGAAAGAGGGAGTGGTGAAGTGACAAAAGACGAGGCTTGTTCATTGAAATCTCAGTGGTCATAGCTTTAAAGAAAGATTACACAGATTTAATAAGAGCTGGATTAAGGAGGACAGCAAATTGTGGAAAAACTTTAGGGAAGACGGTATAAAACCAAGCAAAGCACTTAATGGAGTGGGACTAGAATATAATCAGCATATTTTACAGGTGGTATGTAATACTTTTAAAATTATACTGATTTAGAATAAAGTGGAAACAAAGTCTAGAAGTGTCATAAGGAAGTGGTTGACCAGATGCACATGAGGTGGATGTAGTGAGGTGGCAAGGTTGTGCAGCCATATCCGTGATGTCACAGATGAGGTGTATTAGAGCAAAATAAATAGGACATGTCTCATAGGTTCATAGATTAGTACTAGGCTAGCTGCCCTTGCGAGCCATTTTAAGCCTAGCCAATTATCCCTTGTGAAACTCCAACCCTGCACCTTGTGTTTGTAAGGCAAACACCTTAACCATTAGGCCAACCTCCCCACCACAGTATGGCAGCTAAGATTGCTTGGAGAAGCACATTTGGAGTAAGGATGGAAGGCCTAGAAAAAATATTATACTAGGTCTGATGTTCATAGTTGGAAGTATGGAAACTGAGACATTTTAAGAGAGAAGAGCTGGTGATAGGGTGGGGGGTAATGGAGAAGTACACAGAATGCTGAAAAATACTGTTGAAAGGTTAGGGAATCAGAGAGTAGGTGGAGCTAAGGGAAAGTGGGAGAAGAATGTTCCAAGTGAAACTGAATTGGTTTAAAATGGGAGATGGTGAGGTGGGTGGGGAATGGGAGATAATAGTAGAGCTTTATATCCTCCTCTCGTATCTACTTTTTAAAATGTAAACGTATGTGTCCCTACTAGAAAGCTAAGAGGAAAGATAAGCTAACATATGATGTGAAACTGGGACTGAATGAGTCTACAAAATTCTTTACTCGTGTTGTAGATATGTGAGAGAAATTGAATGTTGGTTTCTTGTATTAAAAGCAGTGATTTTATGTAGTAGCAAACCATCATGGAGGTCTCCTGGAGTATAAACTTGTAGCTGTGAGGTGGACTCCTTCTTAGCTACTCGTATTTTTTTATTGTGAATGTGGCCATGCAGAAGGATAGTGCTTTAGAAGTAATGTCAGGATATGTCTCAGGCCCATAGAGAGGATCTCTCATCTTTTGTGAAGTAATGTCAGGATAGGTATCTAGCCCATTAAAAGGTTTTCGCTTCTTTTGTGACTCATGCACAGTGCAGACATTTTGTACTAATTCTCTCAAACAGGTCATGATTGTCTTCAAAAAGCCATTTACAGGAAAAGGGCCTATGTACTACATGCTGTGGGTAAGGACCTGATGGGAGTATAGTCCATTCTTTCAAAGTCCTCTGATAGAATGTTCCAGTTCTGGGTGTGATAAATATCAGGGGAGTAGAACCTCAGGGGCTTTGGAGGCCTGCTCAGATTGTCTGTCATAACACATGAGAACCCAGTCAACACTGGTTAACTAGTTCAGTTACTGGGTCAGTTCTAGTCACTGTGAAGATAGTAACGTGAGCAGAATGGCATACTTCATATGAAAAATCTCATGCAGTTAAGACATATCTCCAGGGATACTTATTTATCTGTTTGCTGAAAGATGGTAGAATAGAATCAGCCTACTTGAAAATGTGTTACACTCCTCCCAGAACAAAAGAATGCACAAGGATCATAGGCCCTGATAAAAAGAAGAGAATATTTCTTTGGTCTAGTCTGATTTTTGGTTCTGAGATTAAAATTATCTGTCCTGGAGAACCAGGATATTGGGATTTGTTTATCCAAATGATTTAAAACCGCAAAATGCAAAAAGGGCACTTTATTTCATAACAGAAACATCACTTACAGTATCCAGATAAAGTGCCATTTTACATTTTTTTGTATTAACCTTATTGACATCTTTCAGTAATTACATGGGCCATGAAAGTAATGCGAACAAAATTCATATGATAAAACAGAACCATTAGAAGTCTGAGAAATTTACAGTTGACAATCATCAAACAGGCTAAGCAACAATGCTAAATTAGCTAAGCAAGCAGAATAAGTACATTTGAGCATTTGAAGTTGGACACACTCATGAGTAAGGATATAGCAGTTATTCTGAAGTGAAGTTGTCTATATATGATGCATTTTTAAATGAATTTTAGGCAAGGAAGAGCCTAGAGCAATAATTGACATCACATAAAAATCTGAACACTCATTCACAGTCTGAGATGAGTTGCGAAAAGGCCAGAAAAGTGAGACAAGGGTTAGTTAATTATTGTCAGGTGGAAGTAGGAACATCAGGGTTAATTTTTTTTTTTTGTTTACTTTTTTTGGTAACTCACTTACCAGGCTTTAAATGGTTAGAGCTCTGATCAGTTTCATCACTCTGTAATAATGGTCATTATCCATGCATCAGCTAGGAGGCATCGCTTCCTTCCCACTGGCCATATTATCCATGTATCAGCTAGGAGGCTTCTCCACCTGGAGGCAGCCTTCAATCAGTAGTGATCTACACCTAGCCATCAGCTATTCAGCCATTAGACATGCAGTCATATGCTCTGTTCTGGCTAGCCCTCCATATCAGAGCTTACTTGTTGCTAACTGCTTAGTTGAGAATGGAGAGTTTGTGAAAGTCACTAGCATTTACATCAGATGTCTTGTCTATGGCTTAGTAGAACAGACATTATAGTACTTATTGGGCAAGTTTGGGTGTAATATTTCATTGGGGACAGGTTGGGGAACAAGTATTGTCAGGTGACAAAAATTAATATGAATGTTTTTAGAAAGATTTTGTACTTAATGATGGTTCCAAGATGAGGTCTATATTTATTCCAGAGGAAGGATAGAAGTATGGAGAATGCTTTGCCAGTGTATTATTTATGAGGGGGGGTGGCAAGTGTATTTTATTAGACAGTAAAGGAGCAATGTACAAGGTAGCTAAGATGGCCAGAAAGAGTATGTATCCTGGGAAGCAATGAAACAGTGGCTTTGGAACTGTAACTTGAGAATCAGAAAGCAGAAATGAAGTTCTCTTCTTACTAAGGCATGAATCTAGATGCTGTGACTGAACATGACACAGTAGCAGTCATGCTGTGGTGAAAGGACAATGCATTTGAATATTGTGTTTTGAAGAGTTTGCATTTTCAATGCATTAGAGCCAGAGATCAGGACAAGAAGTTATACAGTGCAGTTTAAACCTGCAACTCAGGAAGTTTCTTTCTAGTCTTGTGTGTATATGTTCATAGGCAAATACTAGGCTCTGAAGATTCATTTTAAGCCTAGCCAATATCTCAAGGCTAGATTCAAACCCTGTACCTGATGTATATGAGGCGAAGACCTTATCCATTTTGCCAAACTCACCCATATGGTGAAATAAATTAGTTTCAGCCCTCTGGGGACATATAAACTAAGTAAGTTATATGGAGGCTGTTTGGACAGGAGCCAAAGTCTGGATAAACACTGCCAGCCAGTAAGAAAAGAAAAGCAAGTTGTATAAAATGGGATGGTATGGTGATAAAAACAATGTACAAAAAATATATTTTTTATATTAGTCCTGTCTAAAAGCACATTAGAAAGGGGGAGGGATCAGTTGTCTGTCTTGGAAGACTTAATGCATGATTATACAACCTAACACAACTAAAGAACCATTACGATTTTATTAGTAGGAAAATTCAAATCATAGTTACAGTGTAACCTGGTCCTGTCTGTTGAGGCAATGCAGTAGCTAAGCTACCTGTTTTCTATCCCGGAAGGACTTAACCACAACTGCAAAACATAATATGGAAGGTAGGATTAATTTTGCAGGCTGATAAAATTGATAAATCAAAATATATTTTTTAGTCAGATGAAGGAATGGATGTGCTCTGCCATGGTTATGACTGTTAACATAAATGTCAGTTTTAAAAGTGATTATGACACGACTGCACAGATACAGCAGCACTGTTTGGTACTGAATGCCCATTCATTTGCAGAGTGAAAAGGAAACAAATCAAAAATGACAGTGCAGCAATCAGTTTGGGGTGTTCACATGACACAACTAGGCCTTGCTTGCATTGCACAAAGGATCGAATACTGGATACTAACTCACAGGTGGCTTCTAGTGGCTATAGGAGGTACAGCATCCATGCCGGTGTTGCCTTAATTGTTTTGTTTGCCTGAACTAGAAGGATGTAGCTGTCAGCATGCAAGCACAAAGTTCTGACTTGTGCTACTGAGGGCTAAAGAGGATCAAAACATTCTGGCATTATTTTAAGAAACGGTGCAGATTATGTGAAG